>NC_056731.1:125385778-125410778 GCF_019279795.1 Protopterus annectens | reverse complement strand
ATTAAGGCAAATGTCCTGTGATTTAGGGCAAAGACTACCTATATTGTCTGTAGTAGTAGCATAAAACAATTATGTTCCTCTGAAACACCTAAATGTTATAGGTATCAGTATAAGCAACTATAATGCTACAAGAGTATCCTTTTATTTAGGCAAAACAGTGAAGTATACCCCTTTCTACTGGCTGTGGGTGTGTTGCCCTGCAAAGTCTGATGTCTGTACATACAGGTCCTATAGGGGTGCCGCCTTTCCAAATGGCCAGAGTGGGACATATTCTGTAGAAATGTCAGACATTCCAGGACTAAACATACCCACAGCAGTGCATAGTACAGGATTGATTACACTTATTTGCAAAAAATAAAAGCTTCATCTAGCTGCATTTGAATTGCTTATGCTACTTCACATAACATATAGAAGTGTCATATATAAAATAACTATTGTATGCAATCATTAATGAAAAGTAGAATATAATAATGTCCTGTAATCTTGACATGTGGTATGTCTTGATTATTTTCACACTGTCCCTTGCAAAGTCAGACAGGTGGTTACCCTAATGTCCTACCTTGGCCAATTGAGAAGGTGGCAAACCTATAGTAGGTATGCGGTAGCATGACCTGTCCGACGGATGTGGCTACCACAACCCAACTACTCATTTGTAATGCAGTGTCTCCATTCCCATGTCGCAGCCACATGGGAGTAGAGTGTATGTGGAACACACAAATATGATTAATTCACTGGACAGGCCACTGATTCCGTACAGTTGAACGCCATGCCATCGCCTAATGGGCAGCCATTCCTGATACTGTAGTCATGTAGTCCGATGTGATAGGCATTACAAGGTGGGAGCAGATTGTAAGAGGAACACACAATTTTGAATGATTCACCAGACAGCCCACTGATTCCGTACATTCGAATGCCATGCGGTCGCTTAATAGGCAGCCTTTCCCGATACTGTAGTCAAGAGTGGCCTTAGGTAAACTGGTGCCCTGGGCAGAGGGTACAATGGCACCGCCCACCACACCACCCAGTGCCCCCATCCTGGTCTACCTACACCAAATAAATACTGGTAAAGTGCACCCACTAAAATGGTGCCCTAGGTGGATGCCTAAGGCCGGCTATGACTGTAGTCATGTAGTCCGATGTGATAGGCATCACAAGGTATGCCTAAGAGGAACACACAAATATGAATGAATCTCCAGACAGGCTGCTGATTCAGTACAGATTAACGCCATGCCATCGCCTAATAGGCAGCCATTTCCGATACTGTATTCATGTATTCCGATGTAATAGGCATCACAAGGTGGGAGCACATTGTATGAGGTACACACAAATATGATTGTGTCACTGGAGAAGCTGCAGATTCCATACAGCTGAATGTGATGTCGTCGCCTAATGGGTGGCCAATCCTGATACTGGAGTCATGTAGTACAATGTATTAGGCATCACAAGGTAATATTGTAGTCCTCACTCACACCCTGGGGTGTGAGTGACAGATGCAAGCACCAATGCTGGTGCATTAGCAAGTGCAGGAACGAGTGGGTGTAAGTGTGTTTGGTTACCAGTATGCGTGTATTGCATTGGTTAAGCAATGTAGAAGCTAATCGAGCGTAAGTGGCTGTAACCAGAGGATATCATACAGCACGGTCATTCAACAGTATAGGAATGTATCCCATCATGTAGAAGTACATGTGAGTGTTTATGTCCAGCATATAGGTACATACATATATAGAGATGTATCAGGGACATGCCATGTGGCAACAAAGCATTACAAACGAATGAAATGGGAAACATCAGTGATGCCTGTATTATGTAGTGGTGTTGCTCTATGTGATCACAAGACTCCCTCAGACAGACAATAGTTGTACATTGGCCGTATACATCACTCTGTGCATGTAATGTACATTAACACAACAGTACCTGTCCATTCATTATGTGTGAACAGTACTCCTGCAACGTGCAACATCATCATCATGATAAAGGTAAATGGAGTAACCATAGAGGGACCGTTAGTGTTTTGTGTACAATGGGGTCATCCTCCTCATGTGTACCTGAACCATGTAGGAGTGATGTGCATACCAGGACCGTGCGCCTGAGGGACAGTGGTGAGGATAACAGTAGTATATTATGATGCATATTACAAGGGTTTAATGTGTTCAGTGGGCACGTGTGTGTAATGGACAGCTATGTATAGGGCAGATGGTGTCCTAGGAGCCAAATGGCCTTATGTGTCCATAGGTGAGGGTCAGATGTTGGGAAAGGAGTGTAGGTATAGCCGTGGAGGATAGGTAGGAGCACAGAAATTACAGCATACAGGGTTGGTATATGATACATGTGGGGGGGGGATACACCCTGGATGGGGATGGGTCTTCGGCATTCAAAAGCCCATGGGAACAGTGGGACAGAGTTCTCCAGCCATGGGCAACTGCCACTGCACCTACACAGCTGCAAAGGAGGCAGTGCTGTGGGCTGTCCAGGACAGGCAGCATCACCCTGTAAATGTGACACTCCGCCCTTGAACTGGCATATCTGGCTTCATAACCCCTTAGGAAACCACCTACGAAACATGTCCGGGGCCACACGACAGCAGATATGTACCTGTCTGGTCCCACTCCCAAGGGGGACATGCTCCATCCTCAGTGGTGGAGCCACCAGAAGGTGGAGCATAGCCAACAGAGGTTGATGTTAATGGCTGGGCCCCAGATCTGCTAGTGCCCGGTGCCATGGTCAGCTGAAGTGGGACAGGAGGATCTGCCAGGACCTACCAACCCATTCGGCCTATGGTGTTGCATTTTAAACCCACATATGGCTTAGTGAAAGACAACAGCATACAGGATTACCTACAACAGTATGCATAGATATCACCAGCAACCCAACAGATTGTATACATTTGCAGAGGGAGCAGAACACATGCATATATACCGCATGGCAACTGTACAATGTGTAGTAGATGTGTGACCGCAGCTATGAACAGTTGCCCATCATTGGCTTGTCACTGGGAATCCCACACAGTGCCAGTAATACCACTGTCTCATGTGACACATGTCCAGTCAGGGATGCAATGGCAGTAACACATCCCTATCATCAGGTACTGTCTGCAATCCCCACACCATGCTTCTGCTGTGCACAGAAGAGTGTTCAGTGTGTAACACAGGAAACAAATGGTTGTAAACACTGACCTGTTCACAGATGGCCCTACAGATGGGGTTCCCTCATGAACAGAGTACTGTCATGTCTCTATTTTAACATGCAAAATAGCCATTACCACACACATGTTAAACAGTCAGTAGTCTCAATGCAGCATAGCTACACTTACATGCTGTAGTTGTGTGGCACTTCACCCTCCTGTCATTAGGCTATTTCCCACTGTTGAAAATGATTGAGGTACATCCAGATATCATCTGCAATGCCATGTCAGAACACCACATCTAGGTACCACTCACAGCGACTATCATGGCCAGATAATAACATCTTTCCCTAGATAGTGTACTGTGTTTATCATGCGGATGGCTATGGGAACACCATTACAGCTGTACCACATGCAATCAGCTAGAGGAGGACTGCAATAGGTGCAGAGGCCATCACCTGACCATTCCCATCTGTTACAATACACATGCTGCTGCTGTGCAGCTGTACACCTTCACATCCACCAGAGATTGTGTATGTGGGACAGGCAATGTACACCAGGGAAGGGCTTGGAGACTTCACCATAATCTGCCACATGCTGAATAGTACAAGGTCAAAACCCTGACTACTCATTACTTTACATGTGCATGATGTTACTACATGTGCAGCAGAGGCAGCATGTTGCAGTGCTGTAAGAACATGTGTGTAGGTGAGTGAGTGCCATCTGCAACAGATATAGTAGACATACATTAGGTGTGGCACAGATGTCAGTCCACGTGAACGGATGCCATTGTCATCATGACCACACTGTAATGGACATGCATTGACATCTTTGCCAGGGCAGAAAATACACAATGTAACTACTTAGTTTGCCACACCACATTAATGCACGGGACAACATGCACCACAGGGGATATCTGGAGGTTCAATGGGCTAGGCCATGTGAAAGTGCTTGACAACTGTTGGTATGCCAAAGAGGTTTATACTGGGAGTGACTGTGGTTGGGAGCATCACAAACTGCATGCAGACACAGGGTGTCAGTACTGTCATGCAGGTATGTATTGCTCCATGGGTGTGTAGTGTTTGGCTGTGCAAAATGGCTGTACAAGGCTGGGTGAGGGGTAATCCTTGCCATTGCATTACCCGACAATGGTGTGCAGTGCAGGGGTGAAGTGTCTGCAATGTCCCACACAGGTGGGTACTGCAATATCTGGCCTGACATCCTAGTTACCATTGTGTAGGGCCATAGCTTTGCAACGCATGCCATGTATGTATTTGATAGTCCTTCACATGGACATTGCCTGGGATGTGCATGTGCCACAATACTGTATAGTGACATGTACAGGTGTACCTAGTTTGGCAGACACATGAAGTGTACACAGCCTGTTATACCCCGATATGCCAATACTGGCCTGGTGTGGCAAAACCTGCTTACAGTGAGCAGGTCGGCCCTGCACCTGCATGTATAGAATGGACAGGTATTCCGTGATGTCAGTGGCATGGGTCCATACAGGGCACATGTGTACAGCATTGTCTGGCCTTAGTGGATCACATATGATGGCACCACATATGTTGCAGTCATTCAGTGTGGAATATAGTGAAGGTGCAATGTCCCCATATATGTGCCAATTGTACCGCTGTACAGGGTGCCATGTCCTCTGCAGGCCACTGCAGTCACACCATGCCTATCTGTCCTCAAGGTGCATTTTACTAACAACATAGTGGGATATCCTAGGCAAGGTTGTATGTGCATGGCACATGGTTGCAGGACATAAACCAGGTACTAGTAGGGTTGCATACTTAGTTCACCAGCCCTTTTGCCAGATGTATGGGTATGGCTTGCCAACTCATTGCCATGGTTGACTGACAGCTGTACTCCTCGTGAGGTGGCCAATGTGACATAAGACGGATACTATATAGGAAAACTACAAAACCTGCTCCCAAACATGTCCAATGGTAAGACAATCACTGCCACCTCTAGACAGGCTCTGACAAACAAACACACACTTGCTATGTCCTGTATACAAACCCCTACCGTATCACACTGCAGCAACACGCATTTAGGGCATGTGCTACAGCAAATACTAAAAAGCACTGTACTTGTCTCATGCAGGCAGACACACACACACGCACTTGGCATGTCTGGGATTAGAACACCGACCTAACTACTGTACTACACTGAAGCATTATGCAGTTACAGAACATGCTACCAAGATTACCAGGACACAGCATTCCCAAAGGTGTATTTGTAGATGGGTGACATCACCGGCCTTGCTAACAGTGGGTATAAGAAATGTATGGAGTGTGAGCAGTATAAAGGTAATACTCAGTCCTCAGGGAGACACACACGGCAAGTGTGGGACTAGAGCACTGATTTAACTACTTTGTTACACTATAGCATTACGCAGTTACAGAACACACTACCGAGATTACTGGGGCACAGCACTCCCAGAGGTGTATTTGTAGATGGGTGACATCATCGGCCTTGCTAACGGTAGGTATAAGAAATGTATGGAGTGTGAATAGTATAAAGGTATTACTCAGTCCTCATGCAAATGGGGAGACACACATGGCAAGTGTGGGACTGGAACACCGACCTAACTACTTTATTACACTACAGCATTACGCAGTTACAGAATGCGCTAACGAGATTACTGGGACATAGTATTCCCAGGGGTGTATTTGTATATGGATGACATCATCGGCCTTGCTAATGGTGTGTATAAGAAATGTATGGAGTGTGAGCAGTATAAAGGTATTACTTGGTCCTCAGGCAACCGGGGAGACACACATACACACACGGCAAGTGTGTGACTCGAACACCAACCTAACTACTTTATTACACTACAGCATTACACAGTTACAGAATGCGCTACCGAGATTACTAGGACACAGCCCTCCCAGAGGTGTATTTGTAGATGGGTGACATCATCGGCCTTGCTAACAGTGGGTATAAGAAATGTATGGAGTGTGGCCAGTCTAAAAGCAATTTAGAGTCCACCGGCAAACAGGGACAAGCATACACACACGCCAATGTCGGGTAATGAACACCTGCCTATTTACAGATTACTATTACAATACTACATATATATGAATCGCACCACACAGACTACACATGTCAAGGCTGTCATTATGACCATCTCGGAATGCGGACATCAACAGGGATGCTGGCAGTTAAGATGTACATACCTGTGAACCTGTGTGTTTAAAGTATGAATCCATCCTGACCTGGAATATGCCCATCTGTGGAATGGATGACTGCTACCACTATACAGGGTTACAATGGCCATGCCCATACACAGAGGCACATAACCAACACAAGGTGTCACTGGGCATGCTCACACACTTAGTAGCACAGGGCTGTTCGGAATGCACTGTGTCCATCTACACAAGGATATACTGGGCATGCTCATACACTTCGTAGCACAGGGCTGTTCGGAATGCACTATGTGTCCATCTACATAAGGATATACTGGGCATGCTCATACACTTAGTAGCACAGGGGACATGCTCACACGCTTAGTAGCACAGTGTTGGTCGGAATCCACTACTATGTGTCCATCTATACAAGGTTATACTGGGCATGCTCATACTCCTAGTAACACAGGGCTGACTGGTATGCACTCTGATGCTAAACATGGAAGGCCACAGTGGCCATGCTATTACAGGTAGACATAAGGAACACATTGTAATGGGCTCTGGTGTTGGTAGTTGTCATTGTTAGCAGGAACGCTGGTCTACATATATTTGACACCGGTCTTTTACAAATCAGTTGTCATTCTGGGATGACATGGCTGACAGTAGACAGGCCTTTGTCACATGTCACATGCATCCATGATACAAGGGAGTGTGGATATTACCCAAGTCGCATCCACACACACAGTACCATTCCAAGGCAAATGTCCTAAACACAGGTTAACTCCCATACACCTACAGGACAACTGCATTGTTTTCTTATGCTAACCAGTGCTAGATGTTTAGTGTTCATATTCATAGCTGGCCACTGTAGATCCAACAATGGGGAATACTGACATCTGTGCAGTGAGGAACACCTGGCTGATGTCTCTGTAGTGCACAGTAGCACTACCACCATATACCTCAGAACCTAGCACTACCACCATATACCTCAGAACCAGACATGTGGGCCATAACACAAGTATGGACCACTCCAGGTGGTGTAACCACATACATAAAGGCCACTCACATGTACTGTCCGGTCCCCCCATGAAAGGCATCACAGATGAGCCATGTGCAGTTCACAGTGTCACATGTTGCATTCTAGAATGTAAACTGCAGACACCACCATGCCCTCGGACCACCACCACGCAACCATATATATTGTATGACAGACTAGTATGCCACCATGTGACCCATGACCTGCATACTATACTAAGCTCTACATCAGCAGTAGACAGTACACATGTACTGACACAGTTGCATTATGTGTTATGCAATGCAATGATACCACTGTCTGTGACCAGGTCAGCTGTACACATACCAAGGGACCTCAGTACTATCCACCATTAGCAGATGTCTGTTGCTGTACACCAGCACACACCCACATATATGGATATGACATACATGGATCTGCCCTGGGTATGTACATGCCACACACACAACATACCTGTACATAGCATAGCTGTTGTAGTCCTTTGTGCAAACAGGTGGTTACAGCCATTACACACATGCACATTTAATGTAGGTCCATGGCTGATGAATGCTAACAGTACATAAGGTGTGATATAAATGTTGACAAAGGTAACATCCACTCTGTACTGGTCACCCATCATATCATACAACAGTCCATGTGTCATGTATGTTTTTACACATATCCACCAATTGCAATGCCTACAAACATGACTGAATTTCAGGATTGTAGGACCTACACATCTGTACACTTAGTGTTGTGCATTCAGATAACATGCATGTGCAGTTGCTGATGTATGCAGGTGGCGTGTATCCTAGTACATCATGCAACTGAAATGCAGCCTCAACATCGCCAACTGTATATGGTGATATGCTGAATGTACAGAAAGATGTACCACAGGTATGGACAGATGTGTTGAAATAACTAAGTGGCGGGGCGTCTTTGCAGATGGATGTTTGCTGTGGACAGCTCACAGGTGTGTCGCAAACGGTCCTACAATACCCTGTGTAACTGGTAAGCAATGGTTTCATTAATTGAAGGACATAACACGCAACTTAGACTGCGGTCAGGATGATAGCGAAGGTAAATCACTTAACACCTGTTAATAGCTATGACGTCCCTAGTGCATATAGCACTGTTGTCACAGGAAGCATCAGTACAGTTTGTAATGTGTGCAATACTGCTGTACGTCTGACATACATAACATGAGCTAGGCAAGTATGAGATTCACAGTACTGGCATGTGTGGTTGCGTGTGTGTCCATATTTGTCACGTATTGTGGGGAATGCATCTCAGTTGTTACTTACACTCCTGTACCCTAGTGTACACATCTGTACAGACTGCAATGTATGAAGCAGGACATAGGCAGGGGCATGCATCTCACATGTGAGGTATCTGTATGTGCATGACATATGTGTATTAATTACTGAATGCCACAGTGTGTGTATGTAGGGCTGACTGATCCCTGGGGTGAGGATGTATGTTACCATACTGAACTGATAGGACCCCTCCCATCATCCAGGCGATGCATTTAACTATCCGTGTTTATGTCCCCGATCTTAGGCCGTACTGACTACCTGTACATGTGTATTCGCTGTGGCATGTCATGTAGGTGCACAATACTGTAATGATGATTTGCACATAGGCAGCAGTCCTTATCCCACCAGTAGCAAATGTGTGCGAATGTGAGTTACTGTGTCGGTGAAGCCATGAGTGTGCATGTGTGTGTGTGTGTGTGTGTGTGTGTGTGTGTGTGTGTGTGTGTGTGCGTGTGTGTGCGTGTGTGTGTGTGTGTGTGTGTGTGTGTCTGTGTTACAGTGTCACTGAATACATGTGTGTCAATACCTGAGTGCGTGGGTGCAGTTGTGTGTTGGCATCCTGTCATGGGAACATGTATTACTGATTCCCATTGAGGAATCACACTTCCCACTGGCCTCTACCCTTGTAATAAGCAAGACCACTCTCTTACCTCACCACTCCATGTAACTGTACCTGTGATGTCACCCTTTATTGATGTTACGTCTGTGGCCACAGTAGCTTAATACACAGCTATCATGCTCTTGGAACGGTAGATGTGTTTGTAACGTGGGACATTCTCACTGGTATGTGGCAGCTACATGGTGCATGCTGGTATATTCATACATACCTCTGAGTAGTCCACATTGACATATGAGACACTTAACTGCAAACACTGACATCCATCGGCACGTGCAATTAGACCTGAAGAAGGACAGTAGAACAACATGACCAACATGCATTTACTGTTGCTACATAAGGCACATACTGTTAACAGTATTGTACACCTGTACTACACAGTATATCTGCTGACTGTCAACAGTCCTCAACATTTGTAAACTACACATATCATCCTAGTCTGTTCACCCTGTGCATCAGACCATATGAGCATGTCGCTGCTCCAATGGTGTGGATGTCAGGGATGTGGCACAGACATCATCATATGCACAGGGTGTTAATGTTTGCCAGAAGCCTAAGCTGCACTGTTGTTACACAAGACACATACTGTTAACAGTATTGTACACCTGTACTACATGGTATATCTGCTGACTGTCAACAGTCGTCAACATTTGTAAACTACACCTATCATCCTAGTCTGTTCACCCTGTGCATCTGACCATATGAGCATGTCCCTGCACCAATGGTGCGGATGTCAGGGATGTGGCACAGGCATCATCATATGCAAAGGGTGTTAATGTTTGCCAGAGGCCTAAGCTGCACTGTTGTTACACAAGACACATACTGTTAACAGTATTGTACACCTGTACTATATGGTATATCTGCTGACTGTCAACAGTCATCAACATTTGTAAACTACACCTATCATCCTAGTCTGTTCACGCTGTGCATATGACCATATGAGCATGTCCCTGCACCAATGGTGTGGATGTCAAGGATGTGGCACAGGCATCATCATATGCACAGGGTGTTAATGTTTGCCAGAGGCCTAGGCTGCACCACTGGATGACATCATGTGTGTGGGTTTGGGCCTTTGATCTAATTGGGCGCGTGTGGATGTTATGCATGTGTGTGTTGCGGTGCCCTACATATCTGTCCAGTGTGTGCGTGTATGTCTGTACACAGTTCTCCCATGTGTCTGGCCTACACAGGGGTATTATTGACAGCTGCAGACTGTACAGGTGAGGTTTTACAGTTCATAGTGTCCGGCCACAGACATGTGACCTGTGCCTGCCAGGGGTTGCAGGGGCACTACCAGACCGAGGTGCATATTGGGTACTGTTTGATGTCACTAGTCCACTGGAACCGTGTCCCTGTTGGGACCATCCTGGGCCATGTGCATGTGGCCTGCTGTGTCATGGTGTGGACAGCACAGCACCAGATGCACTGCTGCTGCTACCGCCACTATGGGAGTGGGCATGTGAGGTAGCTCGTACATGTAGACCTGACACAGATGATGCAGCAGGACTATGGCCATGTGCCCAATGCCTCACTCCTACCAGATGTTCCAACACAGACAGCTCATGCTTGTGGATTGTCATGCCATGGTCAAGGATTCCAAACATGTCACCCAACCGTCTATCCAAAGCATCAGCAATCTGCTGCTGAGTCTTTACCATTGCCTGGATACTGTTGTTTAAAGAACGGACAGCAGCCCTCTGTAGCATCTGATCTTCTCTGTTGCACCATTCTGCATGTGCCTGTGCTTCCATTACAGCCTGAAACATGCGTCTGGTGACACCAGCTGCTGTGCTCTGTCGTGCAGGAGCATGTTGACCAGACGTCCTCCTATGAGCAACACTGGCCACGTGCCTGTGTGGGGAACCACCTGTAGTTTGGCTGACACCATGGTGTGCAGGCACCTTCCATAGCCCCCACACTTTCTTGTTCCAAGCTACCATGTGCCAACTGTCCTTCCTCTATGGCCACTGGTGATGGGGTATGTGCAGGTATGGGATCTGGGTGCGGGGATGAGGTGGATATAGATGGAATGACAACCATTGGCACAGTTTCAGCCCCAGACAACTCTGCCTGTGACCCAATTATAGGTTCATCATCACTGCTAGAGTCTGTGGGGACACTAACAGCTGATGTACCGCAGGAGGGCAATGCACCTACATCACCTGTGAGGGCAGACAAGAACTGTACATTACAATCTATACAATAGAAACACACATATGCATGTGAAATGACAGAAGGCATGCAACATGCATGTGATATGGCAGAAGGCATGCAGCTCAGACAATAACAGTGGTAGTTATCATACATCCCTAGGTTGCACACAACAGCATTCATGTGTGATAGCAGATGGCATGCAAATTACACAATCAAAGTAGTGGTTAGCATAGATCCCTGTGTTACACCATGTGGACCAGCACAGGTTAACAGTACACCTGCCTGATGAGTGGCATATGACCTTGATAATCACATGTAGTATGACATGTGATCTGTTGACGTGTGCAATGACATGCATACATTTTTAACACAATGGTGTCCTGTTGAATATACAGTGGGGCAATGGTGTACCAATTCAGTGTTGTCTGTCCACCCTACAGATATATTGCAAATCTAGCTGATGTGCATGGCCATTGCAGGGAATCCTGAGGAGTCTCTAGTGCTATACAGTGTGAGTTACAGACAGGGTTCATAGCCATGACTGTGTTCAGATACAATACATATATACTGTGGAATGTGACCCATGTCACTGAGGTGTATACACACTAAACCATGATGTGGAAGTTGTGACACAGATCACTGCTGGGTATACGGATGACACCCCTGCACATCTGCAACCATATTGCTGCAGCCTGGCAACTATGGGTAGACATGGCGAACATGTCAGTACACCATGTCCCACATGACATCTGTGTACCACACACACACACACACACACACACACACACACACACACACACACACACACACACACACGGAGCTAGTATGGCATTTATGTCCATCACCAGCAACGGGAATGTACTGTATCTGTGGCCTGATGTGGATACTGTACAGGTAACTGCTGTCATGTTACAACATCCTCAAGATGTTCAACACATCCTATGTTGTGGATTGATGTTACACCTACACAAGATGTGCACAGGCCTGTAGGATGTCTAGCATTCCACATCTACATTATGACCATTATACAAAGGCCATGGCCGAACCATGTGTAGCCATTGTATGACAGGGTGTACACACAAGCACAACACTTCTACTGTGTGTGTTGCTCCATGTCTTTGGTCATCTTCCATGGCCATGTGTGTACATGTGTTGTCCAAATTATAGTGATGGGCATCTATTTCACATGTCTGTGTTATCCCATATGACATATATGCTACACTAACAACAGGGTTATGCAGATAAAGAGTTGTATGTGTGATATGTTTTCAGGTTAGGTAGGCAGTGTAGCAGCCAGGCCAATAGATGTCATGGACATGTCAAGATAGCACATCACATTGTGTGACATTCATAGCAGGGCTATGATCCACACCGGTGAAACCTGTGTGCTGGTCATACTCCAGCCCACTGTGTAGTACTATTTGTATTCACCACATGTGTAGATCAGATCTGTTGTGCACTCCTAAAGTGAACAGCACCTTCACCATTGTATGCACAGCTGTCAACACATCTGGCAATAAAGTTTGTGAAGATTCATGTTGGTGAGATGATTCACATAGTTTGCAAGTGTGGCACATGGATAGTCATTGTGATGCATTGCAAGTCTGACCTGTATATTGTGACAGGACCATACATTATGTGTACATGTTGTGAATGGCCACATGGCAGATAGTTTGTGCATTACGGTTCCTGATAAATAATAACACTCTCACCTGCAACGGGCTGCTGTCACCGCGGAACACCAGAGGTACCTAAATAGGAGTAACACAGCAGTATGAGCATAATCCACCCCTGTATAAAGGCTACAAGAAGCAATGTGCATAACGCATACACCAGTACATTAGACTATACTATGGTGTATGCACATGTGTACATACACAGAGTAGCATACTATAGTATGTGGCATGTGTGTATACATGCCTTGCATATGATGCTACATTACATATTGTACAGTGACACATGCAGCTATATGGAATATAGTTGTTATAGGTGCAGTACTGACTTACCAGGCAACTCCAGGCTTAGTGGTTGAGAGACACCCACCTCCACAATATCGGCTAAGGCTTGTGGATGTCGTTCTGCAGGTGTCCCCAGGTTGGCCAGTAGCTCCTCGGTAACTGTGAGTGGGGGCTGGGTTGGTGGTCCACCACCTGTTGCACCTTGTTCCCCGGTGATTGCATTTGCACGGTGTTTTGCCCATCTAATGAGGTCTGTACAGTGTCTGCGCATCTGCTGGTATGTGTGGCTGTGGCCACCCACATCATTAACCCTCCTGCGAAGTTCCATCCACAGGGCATCCCACTGCTGTGTATCCTGTGCCACATGGCTGAACAGGATGTCGTGCTTATCGAGTAGGTATGGGATGAGGGCCTATCCTCCAAGCGTGTAAAAGGGGGAAGCCTTGCACGCGGCATACCTGGAAGACATAATGATGGAGACAGGTCACAGCACCTCAGAGACATACAGAGCTACAGCTGAACATACATGTGTATCGCATTACTTCAGTTTAAATAGTTGTATTTGCAAACCTACATGACACTGACGTGTTTGTGTCACACACACGTGACACTCAATGTTGAGTGGATATTATCACCATATATGTGTGTGTGTGAGTCACCTGATTACATTGATCATACTCCATGCGGTTGCTGTCTTGATGTGGGCATGTCTGTTTGCCTGTACTGGTGTTCCTATCTATCAGCACATGGTTGGATGTGTCCACATTAATGCAGTTGACCTTGATGCAGTGTATATGTCACATATAAGGACTTACACTGCCTTAACAGACATGACCTGTGACCCTGCACACATGCTCACATAAGGTTTTACATGTATGTGTGTTCTGCCATATACATCTACACAGCACTGTACAGCGATTCAACATCCTGCCATGTATCACCTGTGTTGCACATGTGACACACATGGGACACTGGCTAGCCAGATGGTATTTGCAGGGATGAATATCAACTATGGCATGTACAGTCAAAGTCAACTAGTGGGCTATATGCCCTGGGCCATGTATGCATCTAGGATGAAAGGTTACCTGGCAGTAGCTGACAGGCGGGAATGTGGGGCCAGGTGGAGCAGTGCCACATTACTGATCCACAGGGTTAATGATACATATACCATGCAGTCATCACACCATGTCTGAGAGGAAAGCGATGTGCAGCTTTGACAGACAGGAATGCATAGTATGGCAGGACTATGTCAAGTGTATGGGACAAGGATCAGTCCAGCATGTGGTAGGTGGATTTCCATGAAGTATGTGTTCGAGATCAGGATGAGTACGTGTAGCATGTCTGACATCATTGGGTTGGACATGGATTTATTCAGGGTATGCATCATGCTACATAGTGGAGATGGGGAATGGGAAGGCTGGTGTAGGCCATCTGCACATGACCAATACCCCTTAAAGGAAATATGTGATCTGATATGGGTCACCTGAGTGGTCTGTATGGCTGGACAATGATCTCTATATTCATGAATGACACCCTATTATTATTAGGGTTGCCACATATGACTCCTTGACAGGTGTTGTGACATAGCTATCACAGGAAAGACAACTGCCCAGCTGCATCCCTCACACACAAGTGTCCATCATGATGACCGCTGCCTAGGTGGTAGTTCATGGGCACAGGGTTATTAACATAAGAGTGACAATGCGAGTCAGCTATTGCTCCTAGGTCATAGTCATTCACATATTTCAATAGGCAGATGCCTTCTGTTTGTCTGTGAGGTATGGACTACAATGAGGGGGAATAGAATACATTAACCCTGACATACTGTAGCTGCCACTGGTGTGATGATCACGTATTATTCAGACACCTTCTGTAGTGTTGCTTCTGTCAGCAGTCCTGTTGCAAAACACTCCTTTGACATAGCAATGTACATCTAGTATAGCGAGTGTAGGTGGTACACAGTATGGGTGATGATGTCCTATGACTTGGCAAGGTTATGATATGCAGTGTGACATCAACCATAGTGTCATCTACATCTGTACTGCTGACATCACTTAAGTGATCAAGCTTCATGGCCTTCCAGACCAGACTCAGCAGGGTAGTAGTGCAGTACTTCCCATTATCAGTGGTGTCTCCCCTTTGTTGGGTTGTGATACCTGTTGGTGTGCACCATTCAGTGTGTACACAACCTGACATGGAGCTATGTTTTACATGATGTGTACGTGGAGATCATCTTGTTTTGCCATATGTGTATGATACAATCTGTGATGTGGGCAGGTCCCATGCAGACTGAGTGCAGCTTATGCCTGCATAGTTGTGGGTACAGGGGCCCTGTAGTGTACATGGATATATGCTTGTGTACCTGTTGGGGGGAGGGGGCTGTGTTTCTGTATTATCCAAGACCCTATCTGGATTGCTTATTCATGCTACGCACTTGTTCAGGACTTGTAAACAGTACATAAGCTAATGATTACTATAGCACTCAATCTTCCATATTAGCTACAGGTAAAGGTGAACAGGTTTTTTACATACTTTTCTCACTTGCGTAGAGTAATGTAACTGTTGTACTCAATTCCTCACTTATCTAGGTGAATGTAGTTATATATTCAGGCTTGTCCAAGAGTCAACTGCCAGTGTTCTCACCTGTCTATCTGATGAATCTGGACATCTTGAGTCAATGTACACATTGCCTCATGTACACAGACAAGCCTCTCCACCTACAACCCAACACTACAACCTGTGAGAGATGCACTCATCTAGCCAAAGTGGAGGTAAAGGTCTTTCCAACAAGCCTGACCCTGACTGTCATGTGGAGAAGGTACACAGTCACACAACACCACACTCATCACATAAGCCTCACTGTATCTACTCCACCATTAACTGGGAAAACTACTCGTGTACCAACACATTAGCTCAACATTTTCTGGAATTTATAAATGCCAGTGCCGTGACTCAACATATCCATATACCCACCAGGGGCAAAAATATCCTAGAGCTAGTCATTACCAACATGAGTGACTGGTGCTCCACACGTGAAACCAACTCCTTGTTGGTCTGATCAGACCATGTCTGAACACCATTGATATCCACATCCTGCACCTACCCCCCATTAAGGGAACCACAGTATAATATGTCTACAAGGCTAACTACATGCTTCTTAAGGTAGACATGGTGGACATCATGACACCCATGCAGATGGACAGTACTGTTACAACTGCTGAATCCTACACAAATGCACTCTATAAGCACTTACAGGAGTGCATGGCTTGTGCTATCCCAAACAGAACCAGGATGCTATACTCATAATTAACTAAACCAATCTGGTGGTCCCCTGCCATAAATATATTGTACTACAGGAGGAAAACACTGTTGCAAATGAGAGTACAATACCATGCGTGGACTAGATCCCTGGCCAGCCTCAGTAAGAAGGTGAGATCCCTTATAAGATCCTCCAAAGCTAGCTATGAAAATTATAACAACAACCACAAAGCCTCGATGTCAACAACCAGATCTGCTCTGAGTTACCAGCAAAAAGGCATGAACATTACAGAAACAATTGATATTGGCAACATCCTGGCAGATTCCTCTCAAAGCTGCACAATGTGACGGCACTATCACAGCATCCATGGGACCGGACAACATCCCAGGCTGTGTTTTACATGAACTTCGGATCGTACTGTCTCCTCACCTATGCACCATGTTCAATAATAGCCTCACATCAAGCATAGTGCTCCCTGAATGGCACACAGCAACAGTTATCCCACTCCACAAAGGTAGCGCCACAATGGACCATGGGACCTATTTCTCTATAGGCCTGACTAGCCTGGTCTGCAAGGCTATGGTGCACATTATGGATCACTGTCACAGAGACATTGGGTACCTCCCAACCTTTGACCCGTCTCTGTTTGGCATTGTTAAGGCCGGACCATGCCTCCTAAACCCGGTGGGCTTCTTAGAGACAGTTACCAAGGCATTAGATGAGGGTATGGAGGTCCACACTGCCTACCTAGATCTCTCATAGGCTTTCAACACCATTCCTCCTTCTGGTATTATCAACATACCCATCTGCCTGAACATTAACCCCTACGTCATGGGATGGTTTGCAAAATGGCTCACGGACAGAACACACAGTAGGAGCTGCATACCCTAGGTCCGACTGTATACCAGTTACAACTGCCGTCCCCCAGGGCTCAGTCCTAGGACCCCTCATGTACAGTATATACTTCTCTGACATACAGACAAGCACAGGAGGGCTTTGGCTGAAAAGGTTTGCATACGACTGAAAACTAGGGGACATAATTGTTTCCCCAGCTTTTACAGACACTCTCTGGAAGGGTCTCACTGAGATGGATACCTAGTGTTAATATCATGGTGTCAAGCTGAATGCCTAAAAGTGCATAGTCATCCCCTTTGGATATAACTAATTACCTGCAGACTACATAGGTGCTGGTCCCCTACATACAAAAAAGGTAATACAGGATCCGGAAACACCAGTAGATAGCAATCTCTCCTTCGATACCCATAATGACAAGGTGGTTAGAATATCCTTCTACATGGCCCCCCCCAATCTCTAATGGGTTCACATCCAGATCAGAGGGACCATTGTGACTCTACACATGTCATATCAGACCCATTAAAGGGTACAACACCCCATTTGGGATATACCTTACAAGACAACTGCAACAGCTTGGAAGACCACACCAGTACCACACCAAGAGGATTACTGACCTCAAACAGATGACCTATGCAGCCCAACCTACGAAACTCCAGCTGTACTCAGTTGCATACCGCATACTCATAGGTGATTTCTGCTTGACATACAAGGCCCATGTCCAACCCTGTATTGCTGGATATGCTCCACCTAAACAGAAGCCCCTGAGAGCCACATGCTCTAGGGATATGCACCTAACCACAATGATGAGTAGGACGCGCTAAACAGATAGATTCCTGACCTAGACACTCCCTATGCTTTGGAACGTGATTCCAATGTAAATCAGGCAGGGTCCCTCATGAGCACTCTTCAAGGGAAACCTTGACGTGTGGATGGGAGACAGGCATGTACTCGGGGATCACTGCAGTGGCTCCGCTGGACAGAGGCACAGGGAACTATTGGCTCTACCATTCAGAGGCACAAGGAACCAACCTATGGGGGTGGCGAAAGACAACACATGTTAGCTAGGCTTACAGATACCCTTGATAAGACAACCTAGTACCTACCTTTGCACATATTACATGTCTTATGTGCATGGATAGTTAAATAGCTCTTCCATTTTACTTTGCTATCATGCTGATAAACTGTCGGCTCACTAAAAGACATGTGTATCCTGTTATTGTGTATTGTAAATGCCAATTGTCATAACTAATGTTTGCCTACCATTACAGTATTGCTATGTAGCTTGTAATACATATCTGCCTACAATACTTTACATTACACAGTTATAGGCACAATATCCCACAATGCAAAACATACTTGCACAGTGGCCCAGCCTTCCATATGTTATTCTCTGTATTACACCCGTACATATGGCTACAGTTACAACATATCAACATATACTATCCCCTCTTATAGCACATACTTGTTGGACCAACCCTGTCACTGACGTCGGCTGGTGAGGAGTATTTCTGTTCAAAGCCCTTATATAGCATCCCTTGTGGTGTATGCGGTGTTTGCCTTGTGACCTACAGCAGTACACACAAATACTACAAGCATGACTATGCTCAACAATACATCACTACAAGATAACTGTTTCCACTATATGGATTGCGTGCACTTTAAATACTACAGAAAGGTACTAAATACACAGTCATAATGACTGCTCTACATACCTTATTAGTAACCTGATGTATCGTTAACAGTTGATTCAATCCTTTTTGGTTTTTGCTTCAATGTTATTTGTAATGTTCCACTGGTATATACAGATAGTTTGAATGTGTGATGACACATTCTTTTCTAGTTACATATCGGTAACATGTGATATCCTGTCCACCGATTGCTGTTCCAAAGTAGTTAATTGGATGCACATCAGCTGTGCAGCCACTCCATTAGCAGATACCATGGCAACAGTGGTGTATAAGTGAGTACTCCTTTTAGGCATTGTCCGTTTGCCTTACTTTCAAGGGAGATGGCCAACATGTGTTATTGCGATATATTTCAACAGCTATATGGAGACACACAGAGATATATTAGCTTCATGACTCCTGTGGACTGTGTGTAATGGCTAGATGATTTAGTTCTACACGTGAGTACAGCTGCTATATTTTGGAACAGTGCTACTTATGCAGGGTTTGTTTGTACCTGATACTTCTGCAGATGTTTAAGTCTGGCAAGGTCATTTGGCCAGCTCAAGGTCATATGGCTATGCATAAACCATTATGTGGTGCACAGTGTGCTCACCAGACAACCTTGATTTGGTGTACAAGTGTAGCATATTGTGCTGTTACTCACTAATTGCTAACACATCCCGGTTTATGCACAACCCTCTGAAATTGGATTAGTGCAAACAAACCCTATTACATCAGCAGCTGTTCAATTGTATAACAGCCGCTATTTCACTTAGGGACATGTTAGTGTGTCTCTGACAAGATATGTTAAGGCTTCTGCAGATGTCATACAGTGTGTGAATGATCTCTGATGTTATTACAGTTTGTATTGTAATATGTTTGGGTGTGGGGGTGATGTTGGTGGGTGTGCTTAGCAAATGCAGGTGTGTAGGAACTGCTTTTATACATAATCGCTATGTGTGTGAGGGTTCCTTCCCTATTTGAACACCTATCCTTTTGTGGAATAATACAATGGTATTTGCAGGCTGATTCATTAAGGCACTGTCATCTGGTGATGTATAACATGCAGGTGATGTTAGTCCTTGAATCCCTTCGGTAATACATCTGAATGTAATAATGTGTTGCTACATGATAGCTGTGTATTTCTGTCATAGGTATTTGCAGTCATCGTAGTTGTGTTGGTGAATGACCCTCTTGACTAGGGTTGCCACCTTTTCATATGGCCATAGTGGGTCCTTTTTGGGACACACATCAGAATTTACAGGCTGACACAAACCCACGGTCAGTACAAGGGATAGAACTTTCCTTTCTTGCCTAAATATAAGCTTATTCTTGTAGCAGTTTAGTAGCTTATCCTGTTTCCTGTACCATGTAGGTACTTTAGATACAGAAATAACTATTGTATGCAACTATTACAGTACATATGGGACATAATTATGTCCTACAATCCCAGGACATTTGCCATGTTTAATATATTTGGTCAGGACACAACCACCCAAAGAGGGAGTGTCCCTCGCAAAGTGGAACAGGTGGTAACACTATCATTGGCTCATGTCCATAGCACATATTTTTAATGGTGTATAGGCATATACTCTCCATATCCTTTGTTCATAAAGGTCGGTAGTGGTGGAATCTGTGATTGCTATGGTTTATGTATACACATATGTGAACACTTTAACCGCTGTATACGGGAGACCTACAGAATTCCAAAACCACAGTGTTCCGACGCACACAGTCCCGGGAACAAACTCCCAAACCCCACATTACCGACATTGACAGTAACTCATGAAGGTAACATGAACATGGCACACAGACATTCACAGACAGACACACTGCTACCCAACACATCGAAACAAACCATCCTACACTACATATGAGCAGGTGGCTAAGCCCCCCTACACACCCCATGTAAGTGTCTGCGCCCCACACACCACCCCCTACTTTAATATTCTACATCCTAGGTCGCACAGACGCACAAAGCTAACCCACAACCACACATTACAGTCCCCCAACAACACACACCACACACAGAACACACACTTACACACACTACTGCCCTAAGAAACACATGTACACACAGTAACCTACCCAAACCGCAACACCAGAAGCACTGGCTAACTGTCCATTGACATTGTGAGATTACACCTTGCGCATCTGGTGTTTCAGTACTATGTTCTTTCGGACCTTAAGCCTCGGGATTACATGCGTCGGTGTGTAAAGCAGTCAGTATGTGGTAGGTATCCCATTTATATATACCTCCATGGTTATGTAGATGTTGTTAACCTATCTATATATCTACATATATGTGTATAACCCCATATATCGACATATCTCTCTTTCTCTCTCCCTCTCTCTCTATATAGATATATGATGATGTGTATAAATATATATATATATATATATATATATATATATATATATATATATATATATATTATATTTAACATACACCTTTCATTGTGTACATGCCGGTTTCTCCTATTTCAACACATTCCTACCTTTTGTTTTTTATCCTGTCAGTATACTCGACTGCCATTGGTACATCTCAGGTAGCTTAGTGGTATGGTATTATGATGAATGTGTACATGGTTGCGTATTCTAATCCTGGCAGTGATATCTTACCTCTCAGAGCAGGCACTGGTAGTGCAAGGGTGATGAACGCACATTTCAGCGGTTGTGTGTTCCACATGTTTATTATTCTGTGGAGAACTACCTATATATGCAAGCTGTGTTTAAGGTATACTATGTAACATGTACACATCGGTGAAGATTGCTGTCAGGGATACTCCCCATTATTTGGAAACACATCCCTGATTACATTATACAAAACCCCTCATTAACACTCTGGAGAATTCTTGCAGAGTGGGTGATGAACAGTAGCTACACCCCAGGGAGCCCGAAAGTGGCTCTGCTCCACAGAGGGACAGTTAGTTGATTGATGGGGTGGCGACAGCAGACACATTTTGCTTATGCTTATGAGTGGCCTCAGCGGTTGGGCATGTACCTACTTATATATCTATGAACTTGTACATACAGTATGGACACATGCTGATAGCTTAATATAGTGTTCAGGTATTGACTTACCTTGTGCCAATGGTGGTTGTGTGTACAATAGTTGAGGGCTACCTATGTAGGATGCACACAGTAGACCACCTATACATGACAATTTACAGGTGGTCGCTGGTCGTCTGTGTGTGCCATCCATGTTTGCTGTGTGTGCAGGTGGAGAAGGGTGTCAGTCCATAAGTGCCTACACTGTCAGTGTGTGTGCTATACATTCCCTTTTGCCAAGGCATGGGCATACTGGGCACACCTCCATCTGCCTACTGGGGCTAGCACACAGTGTTCATGGTCTGAGCCTCCCTGTGCCTGTGAGTCCCTTGGCAATGGTGGTGGGCTTTAAGGGCCTTCACCATTCTGTCCCTGCTGCAGCTGTTTCCTCAGAATCATATTGTGTAGCATGGCACATACTATGAAGATGTGGGCACACGTTATTGGAGAGTACTGCAAGGCTCCACCAGATATTTCCAAGCAATGGACCGTGATTTCAGCATCCCATATACGCGCTCTATGATGATTCTGATTTATGCACGTGCCTCATTATTGGTGTTCTTGCATGGCTGTGTGTGCATTCCTGATGGGTGTCATCATCCATGGGTCCAGGGCATAGCCAGCATCCCCCACCAGGTGGCCATATGGGATGTGCCCCCTGGCAAATACCTGATACAGCTGTGAGGCATGCCAGATGAGGAAGTCGTGATAGCTTCCAGGACTGCCAACACACACATCCATGAAAATGCCCTGTGCATTGCACATGATCTGGTAGTTGATGGAGGGGAATCCCTTGCAGTTTATGTAGTGCCTACCCTGCTCACCGGGTGTTGACTTGATGTGTATGTGTGTGCAGTCTATTTCACCCAGTACCTCCAGGTAGTCTGCCACACGGTGAATGAGACGCATATTGCTGGCCAACTCCTCCTGCATTCGGCGGAAGTGTAATTGCTCATTGGCATGTGGTAACATGGCATCCAGGAACTGGTGGAGTACCCTGGATGCTGATGCCTGTGAGATCCCCATGATATCCCCAGTTGGCCTTTGGAAGGTACCTGTGGCTAGTATTCTCAAGCTTACACATACCTTCATGTCCACTGGGATGGGTTCCCCTCTGTTACTTCTGGCTCTGAGGCGTGGTCAGCACAGCTCAACATGTTGCTGTATGATGTCCCTGTCCACCCTGTAATGCTCTACTATCTCCAGATCATGTAGCCCCTGGTAGGTTTCCCTGGGTCTGAACACTCGTCTCCTCCTCCGGTGCCTGAGATGGTTGTCAGCATCATCCTCCACACCACTGTCAGTCTCCAACACATGCTGGTGAATCAAAGCTATGGCAGCCCTTAACATATACATTTTAAAAGTTCCTCGTCTGTATACACCAATGGTGCAGAGTGTCTGGGAATACACAAGTGTGTGAGTGGGGCTTTCACACCTTATACTATTGTGCAATGGATGATGCTGGTGTAATTGGTGTGTTTGTGCTATTCCAGCTGCAGGGTATCTTAATTATTGGTTTTACATTGGTGGTGCTGCGGTAGCATTGTCGCCTCACAGTAAGACGCTGTCATGTTCGATTCTCAGCTAAAGCGTTTTCTGTGTGGAGACATGCATGAATGGGCATACCTTCATTGAAGGTTGTGTGTCAGACCTGGCAACTTGGCACGTAAAAATCTACTGCCAATCATTAGTGGACCAGAGTTCCGCTGTGGCGACCCCTAATCGGGAAAAGCCGAAAGACACACTGCTATGGTGGGGCCTTTGGTTTTGACTTACGCTTGTCTGCCTTGATTCATCTATTGCCCTTTACTTCTATTTTCAACCCGATTCACCTCCTGTTGTCAGGCATTCATCCAGCTGCCGCCTTTCTTGTTTTCTGCTTTCACAACCCAGGATTGTGCTGGGAAATGTGTTATGTAGCTGATCTACAGCAAGTTTGCTTTGTTCTGCTGTGACAGTTCTCTTTTCTTTGCTGTACGGCACCTCCCCTTTCCTGTTCTACAGGTAGCTGCTAGCAACCTTGTTAGTTGTTGTCTATGGCCCACTGTAAGTTTCTAGGTGTTAATTACTCATTTTACTTCAATTGCCATGCTGCAGTATTTCCTTATTGTCTTCCCGTATCCTTCCTGTTTCAGCTGTGGTGCGCTCCACGCACATCCATTTACCGGGTTTCATGCACGTTTTCATCCACGTTCACATGAACTTTCAGTTACCTTGTGTACTCTCAGCTAAGCAAAGCTATGGCTACTTCCACACCCCTATCCTGCGGTTTTGCTTAGCAACACCCAACACAGATGAGCAATGATCCAATGTGCTTACAGATACAGTGGCATGCCCCTCTCTTGATGTCATGTTTACCTCCAGGCCACTCCTCGGTGTTGTAACACTACGCCATGTGGTACATCCTTACGCCGGTGGGACGTTTACGATTCAGTATTACTTGACTCATTTGCATGGCATTGACTGCTAATTCCTAGTTACTGCACAGAACAATGTCACAGACCCTTACCAACCCTTGCGCCATGGTTGTGGTGTAGCATGCGTGCCATTGACTGTTATGGGGGATATCATGAATTGCGTTACAGTACAGTTTTATGACATCTAAATATATTTTCATTATGATCCCATTTGCACATTGATGCACTGCGGTTTTACTTTGCGTTGGTGTGGCCATGAAATTAAATGTTATTTTTTATATGTTGTGTATGTTGTTTAATGCTATTGGCTATATATTTAGCTATTGGCATATATTAACATTATATCTCGTAAGTTTGGTCCACTTTCATGGCTCCGATTTTATGTTTGACAACATGTAAACCGTTTTTTTTGGTTTATATTTCTACATGATTACGCT
>NC_056731.1:125345778-125378278 GCF_019279795.1 Protopterus annectens | reverse complement strand
ACTACAGGGTGCTTGGGTCCCTGTCTGAAAGACTGTGGTCCTGGAGCAGCTGGGACTTGGATGTTTATAGTAGACCTCACATTACCCTTTTCCAGACCCAGAATGTTACTAATATCCTTGTCATAGCACTAAACCAGGGATTTGGAATCATAATGGACAGACTCAAAATGGACATATGGACAGACTCAAAAAATCCAACTATTCTCTGTCTCATATCACCTACTTAGAGGTGATCTCTGCTTGACTTACAAAGCCATGTCTGACCCAGCTCTGTTAGACATGCTACATCTAAAGACATCCCAGTCCCTCCACACTACACACTTCAGAGACCTCAACTTCATTACCACAATCAACAGAACAAGCCGGAGGGACAGGTTCATAACCCAGAGACTGCCCATGCTATGGAATATATTTCCCATACATGTCAAACAGAGCACCTCATTGACTCTCTTCAAGAAATATCTTGATGAGTGGATGGGAAACAGAAAATTCACTCCAGGGATCACTTTAATGTCTCTACTCAATAGAAGCTCTGGGAACTATGGTCGAGTGGCACAATACCAGGGTTATCCTATGGGCTAGGCTTGTAAAAGGCTCCAGGGCCATTAGCCTAGTGTACACCTATGAACCTATAATGATGGGCTGTATACCTTGGATAAACCTCAGAGTTGTTATTGGCTAGGTCATGCCTGTGGGCCAAAGTAAATGGTTGGAAAGTTGGTATCTGCTGGCACAGCTTTGCACTGACATCAGTTTTCCTACTTAATCAAGCTAAGTACCTGCCTAACAAATAATATATCAAGACCCAGAAATCACACTTTATTCCAAGGCACTCTGTTTCAATAGCAGAGTATCTCATTTCTGCATTCCTCAGCTTCCAGCTAATATTGAATATGTCTGCCGTGCGATCCAGGAGCTACCTGCAGTTACGTGCAAGAGCGCTCCTGCACTAGTCCTGCATGGACTCAGACCCTGTATGCAAATTACCCCATTTGCAAGAAAAATCCATGCAAATGAGGTAAATTTGTGATCCAGGAAGCTGGAAACCGACTGTGCAGGACTAGTGTAATCAGCAGAAATGTACTCCACCAGTAACGGAGTACATTTCTGCAATCTACAAAATGGAGCCATGATAGCTCCAAATAAAGGGTGGATATTATGTAGAAAGCATGCCAATGGCCAACTATAAGGCCACTGGCATGGGAAAGAGTAGAAAAAATAAAAAAATCAACTTTTATATTTTTTTAGCCGATCTCAGCTGTTTAAGAGTAGGACAGCGATGCGCAAATGGGATCGAAAAGAAAATAAGAAATAAAACCTAAAATAAGCATTCTAACCCTAATCACTATTTTGCCATTATACCCAATGGCAAGCAGAAGACAACATGGCCAGTGAATAGTGGTTGCTAAGGGGTTAGGCTCAGTGTGGGACATGTAACTATGCATCAGCAAGCAATCCTATGCAAATGAGGAGAATGATACTGAATCCCAGATTTCCCCTGCATGCTAGTCAGCACCCAACAGTGTAAGAGCCGGAATAGCCTTGTGCAAGCCTAGGAGTTAGTTGACATCATATGGGGTGTCAGGAATACTGTAAGTGGAATGGAGCCCTGCGGCTTGGGTTTGCCCTTAGCTTAGCAGAGCTAAGCAAGGGGGTGTCCCTGAGACTGCCTAGCACTCTGTACATTGCCTAAGTGAGTGTGCGCGCTGTGCACCAGGTTTTAAAGGGAAAAAAAAGAAAGTAAACCAGGAAATAGCAGCTCTGTGCACATTTGAGCACTGTGTTTGCACAGTATGCCCCCGGGCTTAAACAGGAAGGCAATGGGAAGGGAAAACAGCAGTAGGAAGGTAATCTAGGAGAACTAGCATAGCTGGCAGGCGAAATGCATCAGAATCAGCCAATTACACAGGCAGCAGTACAGCCCAGTCCAGAACACTACTATTAACTATGCAAACACCTTTCCCTCTTGGTTTTCCCTCATACTCTACACCACTGGTGTATACAAGCGGGGAACTTTTAACAAATAAAACAACAAAATGATAGGGCTGCAATAGCTATCATACAACAACATGTGGAAGAGGCTGAGGGTGGTGAGGATATGAATGCTGTCGTACAACCCACAGTGAGGAGACGGAGAAGAGTGTACAGACCCATTGTAACCTACCAGGGGCTACATGAGCTGGAGATAGTGGAGTGCTATAAGGTGGACAGGGACCTCCTACAGCAAAGTGTTGAGCTGTGCCAGCCACGCCTGACACACAGAATTAACAGAGGGGAACCCATCCCAGTGGATATCAAGGTATGTGTAGGCCTAAGAATACTAGCTATAGGTACCTTCCAAATTTCAACTGGGATATCATGGGGATCTCACAGGCATCAGCATCCATGGTACTCCACCAGTTCCTGGATGCCATGTCAGCACATGCCGGTGAGCACGTATATTTACCCAACATCCGTGAGGTGTTGGCCAGCAATATGCGTCTCTTCTACCAAATAGCAGAATACCCTGAGGTAGTGGGTGCTATAGACTG
Source organism: Protopterus annectens (assembly GCF_019279795.1). Taxonomy (NCBI): domain Eukaryota; kingdom Metazoa; phylum Chordata; order Ceratodontiformes; family Protopteridae; genus Protopterus; species Protopterus annectens. The sequence goes on along the minus strand of NC_056731.1, from coordinate 125,375,747 downwards.
CAGGCACATACATGTCAAAGCACCACCTGGTGAGCAGGGTAGGGTCTACATCAACTGCAAGGGCTTCCACTCCATCAACTGCCAGGTCATATGTGATGCCCAGGACATAATAATGAATGTGTGTGCTAGCTGCCTGGAAGTTATCATGATTCCCACATCTGGCATCAGGCGCAGCTGTACCAGAGATTTGCCAATGGGGACATCCATTACGGTCACCTAGTGGAGGATGCTGGTTACGCACTGGAGCCGTGGCTGATAAAACCCATCAGAAATGCACACACACCCGAACAAGAACTCCATAATAAGGCACATGCAGAGACCAGAATTATAATAGAGGGTGTGTTTGGGATGCTCAAGTCATGGTTCTGGTTCCTGGACACATCCTGTAGAGCCTTGCAGTACTCACTAGCTACATGTACTCAGATTGTCATCATATGTGCCATGCTACACAATATGATCCTGCGGAAACAGCTGCAGCAGGAACAGCACGGGGCAGGGCCACACATCCGCCCACCATTGCCAAGGCCTGCATAGGCACAGAGTGACTCAGAGTAGGAACAATCTGAGCCTACCCCAGTAGGCAGAAGCAGCCATGCCCAGTATGCCCTGGCCTTGGCAAAGAGGCAATGCATAGCATATACACTGACACAGGAGGAACCCAGGGAATGACATCTCTCTCTCTGACTCACACATACAGTAAAAGGGATGCCAAACATAACACTACCTGTGCTCAGCCATGAGTAGGGAGTGTACTATGTGCATCTGAAATAGACAGCCCTTCAGCACCACCCTCGATATACTGGCAAATCCACAAGGTAAGTCACTCAACTTACCAACAGCCAAATGTAGTAGTATGTGCTGTTACCTATATCTATGGTATGGATGTGAGCATGCAAGGGAATTGGATGGCTTAAAGGGATGCCAGAAGATAGTAGACACCTATAGTGGCAGCATGAGATCTGTAACAAATACGGATGTCACCATACTAGCCAGTACCACACATGGTGACAAAACCACTGCAGGAAATGTGCTGGGCCACATATCTGTCCATATGACACGCACATGCCAGTCAGGGAGGTTCACATACCCAACAACAATCACAGCCAGCAGGACAGGTATAGACAAATACAAACAAAGGCTGTGCTAAGGCCACTGAATGATACCTATGGGTAACTTGCCCCGTCAGGCCTACACAGACAGACTACATCAAGTCAGGCAGTGGGATGTTAGTTCTGAATGGTAGGAAGTCAGAAACTAATATGTAGGTCAATCAAACATAAACCTGTAGTACACTGACATGCCTCTAGTCAGCATGACAGGTTAGGAAACAGAATGAAATGGCGTACCTGACATACCAGTACAGTCATAGCAAATGTGTAGAAGTGTCAGGTGTGCCCCCCAATCCTGTGTAGCAATATAGAAACAGACAGGTGTGACCCCCATAGCCTATATAGATATGTAGTAACAGTCAGGTGTGCCTCCCAATCCTATGTAGACATGTAGTAACTGTCAGGTGTGCCCCCTCAACCCTACTTAGACATGTAGTAACAGTCAGGTGTGCCCCCGATCCTATTTAGAAATTTAGAAATAGTCAGGTGTACCCCCCAATCCTATGTAGAAATGGTCAGGTGTGCCCCCCTAATCCTGTGTAGAAATGTAGAAATAGGCAGGTGTGCCCCCCCCCCACTCCTGTGTAGAAATGTAGTAACAGTCAGGTGTGCCTCCTCCCCCAATCCTGTGTAGAAATGTAGAGGCAGTCAGGTGTTCTCCCCCCATATCCTTTGTAGACAGTAGTAAGAGTCAGGTGTGCCCCCCAATCTTATGTAGAAATGTAGAAATAGTCAGGTGAGACCCTCCAATCCTGTGCAAAAATGTAGTAACAGTCAGGTGTGCCCTCCTCCCCCAATCTGGTGTAGAAATGTAGAAATAGTCAGGTGCCCCCCAATCCTGTGTATAAATGCAGTAAAAGTCAGGTGTGACCCCCCCAATCCTGTGTAGAAACATAGCAACAGTCAGGTGTGCCCCCTCACCCAATCCTGTGTAGAAATGTAGAAGCAGTCAGGCGTGTCCCCCCAACCCTACTTAGACATGTAGTAACAGTGAGGTGCCCCCCCCATTTCTATATAGAAATGTAGTACCGGTCTGGCGTGCCCCCCCCCCCAATTTGATGTACACACATTGTAACAGTCAGGTGTGCCCCCCCCCATCCTATGTAGAAATGTAGTAACATGTATGTGTAGGTATTATACCAGTGGAGCACAGATGCCCAGAAGTGGCCAAGGTAGCAGGATAGATTGTAGCGTTTGTACAATTTGCAGGTATGTGTGTGTTAGGTTGGTGTGTCTTTCATATTGTGTGAGAGTGGTCAGTATGTATGCATGTTGAGGTATAACCTGGTGGCCATTGCCCATTACTACTGATGACAGGGCCATGTCCTCACAACTGCAGTGTCAAAGACAATTCCCACCAGTATAACACATCCTAGCAGTAAGCCATTGTAAATGTATGGTGGTAATATGTGTCACCATCTGAAAGATTGACATGGCATGACTGTTGGGATAGATATACAAGCAGGACACAGGGGAATGTACCCCAGACATACAGTATATAATGTGTAACTGTGAAATGGACACACCCCTGGAATTGTACATACAGTAATGCATCACATTATCTGGGCCTGTAGTAGGGTATACCAGTGACGTCTACCCGAACACTTGCAAATCACAAAGATGGCAGGACTGATGTATTGGGAAACAGCTGATGTACCTGCACATGCCAGTATAACTGGAATGCCCCATGCATATCTGTGTGTCAGATGCAAGTAGTGTCCACAGTACCCATTCACCCAGCTCACCAAAACACCACCCACAGGTACCTCTCTGGTTGTATCCCTCCTCTTGGGAATGGGTACAATATGACCCCCCCAGCTGTATATGACAATAGGAAAATAATGCAGCATGCAGTACAGGTGTCCAATGCAGGTGTGTCCCTAGCTGTAGGTAGCACTCTGCCAGCATCCACACCACCTGATCAATACTGATAGAAAGTATTGGCATTAACACCTAGCACATCTACCCTGTCATCCCAGGGGAATATACTGTATGGCAGTCTAGGACTGTAGGACTGACAGAATGCAACAGCCTGCCACAGCTGGCCTGTGTCACAACCAAATGGCCTACAGTCCTCTACCAAAGGCCTGTGTCACAAACATACTGCCAATGCATGTTATGTCATGGGCACCCAAATAACTACATAACACACTCCACATAAGCCATATGCAAGGCCATGTGGACAAACCACAGTAACATATCCACCATGACCCACTGCATGAACTGTGGACCAACACCAAAACACAGCTGTGATGAGGTGATACCCTTAGGGAAAGTATCAGAGAATGTATGCATAATGTATGGAAGAGGATAGCATAATATAGGGGGGTGGGAGCATGAAATGTGCAAGGTCCGACACACAGCTGTGTGCACACACTATCCCTGGCTGCAAGCACATAAATGGGTGGCTACAAACCTGCCCTTATACCACACTATGGGTAATGTCCTCACTCATGGCCCCTGCCTCTGGGTAACCTGTAAGACTCTGTACAGCTGTGAGGTATTGCCACAGCAAGATAAGGCCATACCATCTTGTCGATTGATGTACAAGTATGGGATCCTCTGCCAGCACTGTACCAAGGTGCTGAACCAGAAAAACAGACCCAGCAGCAAGTGTTGCAGCTCCCCCTCCAGAATGGCATAACTTAACATGAATATGTAGGTGTCTGCCCACAATACTGGACACAGGTGCAGTCACCCTTGTTCCCAAGGACATCACTGTGAGCAAGAATGTCCACCTGACAGTACTTGAGGATATAAAACATCACAGTGTATAACAGCACATATGTCTGAATATCTCTATTAACACCAATACTATGCAGCAGAAGCAGCACAGATGCAATCACCTACAGTACACACTATCCCTTGCACAGTTTGTCCCCATATTGCCAAATAATCTACGGATAACCTGCAGAAACAGTTCACTACCTGTAGGTGTACAACACAAAGGTCTGCACAGGAGTACAAACTACCTGGAATTGATCCACACAGTCAATACAGAAGGGCATACTGGGCATGCTCACACACTTAGAAAAATAAAGGTAATGACAGGCAACAACATACTGAAAGGGCATGCTGGGCATGCTCACACACTTAAACAAATGAAGCCCATATCTGCAAACAACAGTGGACCATATATATCTGACAGTTGCAGATGTTAGTGCATACACTCCTCATTATGCACCAATCATGCTTTGCACAAACATTGGCTAGGAATACAGACATATATCCAAGGACAACACACTATAATAAGCTAAAAGTAGACATACATAGATGTGTGGAAGACAGTGACTGTGACAAAGAGCAATCCATTATGAGGCCTGTCCCACCTAACACACAACCAAATGGCTATAACCACAGGATGTGTAAATGTCACTCACTGTAGAAAGTAGTCACTGGTATCCATCAGTATTACAGACTATGTGGTGCAACTGTTAGCTGTGCAAAAGTATTGTACAAGGCAGTCATCTATCAGCTGTATACACGTACCTGTGGAATATAACCCTGCGTGTGCCTGCATGTGGCATGTCAACCTCTAGATGAATGGGTTATGGCCCATGCACACACACTGCCCTCCCCATAGCCCTACAATGACAAGCCTGCTGATGTCATTCACTGTGAAATACACCTTTAGGAAAGGTGTGACCCAGTGCTGTCTGTGGTGCATCCTATAACTGAGTACTGCTGTAGTTAGGAGTTCTAATCCCAGACATGGCAACTGTGTGTGTGTGTGTGTTTATGTTTGTGTGTGTGTGTGTGTGTGTGTGTGTGTGTGTGTGTGTGTGTGTGTGTGTGTGTGTGTGTGTGTGTGTGTGTGTGTGTGTGTGTTTGTCTGTGTGTGTGTGTGTGTGTGTGTGTGTGTGTGTGTGTGTGTGTGTGTGTGTGTGTGTGTGTGTGTCTCTGTAGGGAGCAATGATTCTTAGGCTAGTCACAATCACTGCAATTCAAATGCCCTACTTTGGCAAGCCCGCTGATGTCATTCACTGTGAAATACACATTTAGGAAAGGTGTAACCCAGTAATGCCCATGGCACATCCTATAACTGTGTACTGCTGTAGTGTGATAAACTAGTTAGGCAGGAGTTCTAATCCCAGACATGGCAGCTGTGTGTTTGTGTGTTTCTGTCTGTGTAGGGAGCAACGCTTTTTAGACTAGTCACACTCACTACAATTTAAATGCCCTACTTTGGCAACACTGCTGATGTCATTCACTGTGAAATACACATGTGGAAAGGTGTAGCCCAGTAATCTCTGTGGCATGCCCTATAACTGCGTAATGCTGTTGTTGGATAAACTAGTTAGGTAGGAGTTCTAATCCTAGACATGGCAACTGTGTGTTTGTGTGTGTGTCTCTGTCTCTGCAGGTAGCAATGCTTTTTAGGCTAGTCACACTCACAAAAATTCAAATGGCCTACTTTGGCAAGGCTGCTGATGTCATTCACTGTGAAATACAAATTGGGGAAATGTGTAACCCAGTAATCTCTGTGGCGCATCCTAGAACTGCATAATACTGCAGTGTGATAAACTAGTCAGGTAGGAGTTCTAATCCCAGACATGGCAGATGTGGCTGTATGTGTGTGTGTGTGTGTGTGTGTGTGTGTGTGTGTGTGTGTGTGTGTGTGTGTGTGTGTGTGTTTGTGTGTGTCTCTGTGTGTTTGTGTGTGTCTGTGTAGGGAGCAATGCTTTTTGGGCTAGTCACACTCACTACAATTTAAATACCCTACGTTGGCAAGGCTGCTGATGTTATTCACTGTGAAATACACCTGTGGGAAATATATAGTCCAGTAATCCCTGTGCCACATCCTATAACTGCATAATGCTGTAGTGTGATAAACTATTTATATAGGAGGTCTAATCCCAGACATAGCAGGTGTGCCTGTGTTTGTCATTCGTATCCTGTGTGGAGCTGGCTGTGAGTGTGTAACAACTAGACTCATTGTGGAGTGGGTTTTGCAAATTTCTTATATGGTGGTCCTATGATATGTCACAATGTCCACTTTACAAGGATAACAGATGTGAAATAGCCGAGAGGCTGGGGTGCCAATCCATACACCTACATGTGACAACAAGGCCTGGTGAACAAAGTTAGCAACCCTTGAATTACCCAGAGAACACTCTTAACCCATGTCTCATACATACACTTGCCTAGGCAACAACTGCTATGTTAGTAGTACTCTGCATATTGTCCACAGCTAGTAACCATGGTGTGAGTGCAGTGGACTACAGAGGGCATGGAACCCTGTCCATCAGTACAATAGGCACATACATGCAAACAGTGCACCTTCACTATGTTCCCCACTGGACATCTGCAACACCTGTGGTGCCATCAAATGTGACCCACAAAGGGCTTACCATGCCTTAAACACATGTCATGTATGGACAGATGCTACTGACACCAGGGAATACCTGTATCATGCTATCAATGTAGGTGTAAGGTCAACCTGCTGTCCATTACCATTTCCTGCTCCATGAGGCCAGAACTGGGCACATCTAATGATAATCTGTGTACACAACATGGGCCAGACACCCCAGGTACAGTTCCACATGTCACTGCACATGCATGTGGGACATGTGCACATCCCAGACACCATCCATGTCATGGACTAAAGAACACATACATGGTAAGCAATGCACAGCAGTGGCCACACACAATAGTTACCCAGGTGACTGGAAGGTGAATACAATACCCACCTGTACAGGCCAGTCCAGACACTACACCCCTGAACTATACTGCAGACCATTGTCATGTGGCCTGATGCCAAGGTATACCCATCACCTAGCCTTGTATAGCCTTCTGGCACAGTGAACCACTACACACCCGTGAAGCAATGCACCCATGCATGTCAGTACTGGCACCCTGTGTCTGTGTGTGTGTGGTGTATGATGCTTTTGACCACATTCACACTCACGACAACCCCCATTGGCATATTGAAGCATGCTGTCTGATGTCAGATGCCTCCACATACCCTTTGCCCATATAACCTCCGGATAATCCCTGTAGTTCATGTGATACCTGCACATTACTATATTGTGGTAAACTAACTAGTGAGAAGGTATATTCTTGACTGTGCCAAGTGTGTCAATGTGTGTGGGTCCATGAGAGAGTGTGGCTGTGTTGATGCTGACACCTGTTCATGCGGACAGGCACATGTACTACACCTACCATATCGCAACCATATCACTGTTGCAAATGTCACTCACCAAAACATATACATTTGGAGAGCTCCTCAACATGTATGCTATGTGGTGCATCCAATAACTGCATAGACATATGATAGCAATATATAGTCAGGAGTTTGATACCCTGTACTGGTAGGTGTGTGACACAGACATGTGTAGGTTGTACTCATCCACCCCTCCCTGACTTATCTTTGTCTCTGCCTGCCTCTCACACCCCCTCTTTGGTGGATGCGGAGATGTACACCTACTTTGCTTAGGCAGAAGTATGTGATTTGTTAGTGATGCTCATGATCAGTTGATGGCCTCTGCACAAATTGCAGCCCTCTTCTAGCTGATTACATTGGAAAACCTGTGGCAACATTCCCATAACCAACTGCATGGAAACACACTCCAATATCTAGGAACATCATGGTGGTGTTGGGCCTTATCAGTCACTGTTAGCAGGACCTAGATCTGTTGTTTGGCAAACAGCATCACAAATGGATTGTGGATTTACCTCTAACAACATACACTGTAGAAACAGGCCAACACACAGGAGGGGGATGTGCCTGACATGACTACAGAATGTAAGTGTTGTTATTCTGCATTTGGAGTAACATTGGTTTAACAGGGTGTGTGTGGATATGGCTGGTCTACATGTTTTAATACCTGTCATGACAGTGCTATGTTTCTGAGGAAACCCCCATCTGTAGGGTAATCTGCAAAGTGGGAAGTCCGTGATGCCTTTTGTTTCTAGTGTTACACAAAGAGCATCTATTTGTGAACTGCAGAAGTATGTGAGGATTGCAGTCAGTACATGGTGACAGACATGAGAGTTACTGACTTCATATTCCCTCATAGGACATATGTCACAACAAACCCTGTTACAACAGTAAATGTATGAGGTTATCACAGCAACATGTCAATACTGGCCCTGTGTTTGTGCCTCCAGCAACAACTCTGTCAACCTTTGTACATATAAAACACAACTTGCAGAATACCGCAAAACCAGAAACTCAAATAAAAAAGTGGTCCAAGCCACAGGAAATGGCTAGTAAAATAATTTAATTTATTATGAGGTAATCAACATACAAGTGCTTTCACCATGATACAATGCAAGGCTTTTTCAAGTGAAAATGAACAAACACCAAAATCATTCATTTAAATACCCTAGTGCATCAGGGTGAAAGTGCTTGTGTGTTGATTACCTCATAATAAATTTAATTATATTAGTAGCCATTTCCTGTGGCCCGGCCATTTTTTTATTTGAAACTTTGTACATATGTCATGCAGTAAAAGGTGCATATGTTCTGTACACCATAATTTGTTGACATTATATCTAATAACAAGCCAGGGAGATATCAGACTGCTACACATGTCAGGTATAGTAGAGGTTATATTTGAGGACATAACCTGGGCATTCTGTGGTTGTGTGTACAGTAATGAGGTCTGTGTCCTCATGGTGGTTGTTGACAGTGTGTGTATTCTGAATATGTACCTTGGCCTGTATACATGTCATTGTTTGTGGTCCTGTTCTATATGATGTTGCATGCTGCTCTACTGTATGTTACCCTATTGGCTTACATTTTTGTAGGGCCAAACACACACATGAACAAAATCCAACAAAAGAACAACGTGCCAAGAAATAAAGCAGGAACCACTGAGCAGAGACAAATAAAATAATTTGTAGATTCCAAAACTTTTATTTGCACACGTAGCACCAAAGTTGAAAGACCAAATCAAACAAGCACTTTCGCTCGGATATTCCGAGCTTTATCAAGTTGACATCACACTGTATAACAGCCATTTAAATAGTTGTATTCATAAATTAATTAGTCAATTAAAATCTGCCAATTGAACTCTCTTGTAGTTGAAAAAATAACTGACATTACATATGTCAAAACATTCATGGTCAAAATGTGTTACATGCCAAGTTGCCCAAAGCATAAAAAACGTATAATATAATTATTAACATTGACACATAAAAACCTCACTGTGACCAGCAGTGAATCAAATGAAAAAATTGCTATTAAAAACACTGGTATAATATTAAAAACAAAAAACTATTATGCTAAATACTTCATAAATTTATGAAACTGTGCATAGGGATAAAACATGTATCATAAAAAAGAGAAAAAGAGAGAAAAAGAGAGGAAAAAGAGAGAGAAAAAAGAGAGAAAGAGAGAGGGAAGTTAGCCATGAATTATGAAGTGTGTGTTTAGTGCTACAATTTAACAATTTCTCATAATCTTGCTCTTCTGAGTTTTAACACTGGTTTAATACTAATTGTATCATTTAGCCCAGGCAGTTTCCCAGCATCTAGCCTCAATTGCCAGACCAACTCCCTATATTTGAGAGTTGATTCCCAGTCACCACCTCTGACATCATGATTGACTTGTTCAACAATAATAAATTTAAAGTTCCAGTTGGGACAAGAAAGGGAATGTTTAAATAAAGCATTTGATTCCTTGTTTTTCGATATTTCATAAAAATGCTCATAAATTCTTTTTCTCATTTCCCTTTCCGTTTTACCTACATAGAAACTTGCACAAAAAGTGCAAAAGGCTAAATAAACAACCCCCTTAGAGCTGCATGAAAAATGTGCTTGAGATTTAATTTTCATTTTTCTGGATGGAAGATATACACCCACATCATCCAGTATTGCATGGCACTGGTTGCAGGCTCCACATTTATAGGTGCCTGCCTTTCTACCAGTTTCCTCTCTTCCCTTTCTTACTTTCCTTTCAAACATCTCTTTAAAGTTGATGCCCCTCTTTTTGATAAATCTAGGCTTAGCCAGTAAAAATTCTTTAAAATCGTCATGTGACGTAAGAACTGGCCAATATTTTTTGATGATCCTTTCTATTTCATAAGCATTGTCACAAAATGTGTAAATAAAATTTGGACCACCAAAATTATCCCTACTTTTCAGCAATAGGGTAGCGTGTGTGTGATCCTTGCCAAGCAGTGGAAAATATACTGAATTTCTCTGCTCATACACTTCCTTAAACAGTGTATTAAATAAATCAAGTGGGTAGCCCCTTTCCAAAAACATTTCTTTTAATGTATTAACTTCATGAGTAAAATCAGATTCAGTACTGCACATTCTAGATGCCCTGATTAGTTGTCCCTTAAGAATTCCTCTTTTCTGAGAAAAGGGGTGGGCACTCTTGAAGTGTAGAAAAGAATTTGAAAATAGGGGCTTTCTGTAAATCTTGGATTGAAATGTGCTGTTATCATTGTCCTTATAAAGATTAACATCAAGATAGTGAAGCTCATATGTTCCTACTGTGTGTGTAAAACGCAAAAAATTGGTAGTATTGTTGATGTAAACAAGGAAATCTGAGAGTTGATCATGAGTTCCATTCCATAAAATACATATGTCATCCATAAATCTCCGATAAAACAACAAATGTTGTTCCCAAGGAGGTTTGAAGACATACATATGCTCCCATCTATGGAGAACCACATTGGCATAGATGGTTGCACATGGAGCTCCCATGGCAACCCCCTGCGTTGCTTGAAAAGCTCTCCATTGAAGAACACAAAATTATTGTCCAACACAATGTTCATCACTTCAACTGATAAATTGGTTAAATTTCCACCTAGATTGGTCTCTTGAGTGAAAAAATCACCAAACCAGTCTAACCCTATGTCATGGGGTATACTAGGAAAAAGATCTTTAATGTCAATTGTTACCAAGACCAGGTCAGAAGAAAAACTACTGCATGGAATGCTTTTCAAAAAGTCCCAGGAGTCTTTACATACATATTTTAACAAATGAGCAAATCTTTTTGTTACATGATCAATGAATTTTGCTAGTGGCTCAGTAATACTGCCACCACCTGATGCTATTGGTCTGAAGGCTAGCGGGTCTACACCCTTGTGGGTTTTGGGTATCCCAAACAGGACTGGCAACCTAGGTTTAGGAACATATAAATAGTTAAAATATCTTTCATTAATGACCCCTTGGAGTAAAAAATCATTCAGGCAATATTTTATCTTTGCAAATGCAATATTGACCTCATTTCTAGAGACTGTCATGTATTGTTCGTCATCCTGGAGCATATGATGGAGGTACTCATCATAGTTGTTACCATACATTAGAACAATTCCCCCACCCTTGTCTGGTTTCATTGTTCTAATGTTTTCTTTTTTTAACATGTTAATAAACTCAATTTCAGCTGGTTCCAAATTCACTTTCTCTTGTGACCCATAGTTAGATGGCATACTTCTAAACTCATTTTCAACTAATTCCTCGAAGAGTTTAATTAACAAATGCATGGGGGGATTGAAAATACTTTTTCGATCTAAACCTGACGTGTTTTGTACCTGATGTTTAAACAAATGCTCCAAGTTTAAACTTCTAGTGAATAATTTCAAGTCAATCAGAGTGGAAGGTATGTCACAACTCTTAGAAGGAACAAAATGCAACCCTCGGGTGAAAACATCAAAAGCAGTGTTATCAAGTGTTAAATCCATGTAGTTATAAATAGTAAATTTAGATTTAGTGAGTAAAATACATGCACCTTGAATGGCATACGTAATACCATTGTCAGAATCAGTATTGTGTACAATATTACCACTTGAATTTACTAATGTGTCATTATCAGGGAAAAATTGAGTTTCCGTCATTCCTAGTTGTTCCAGGAGCGTGGAGGTTGTTTCTGCCTCCATACCCCGGGCCTCCCGGGGTGTTGGTGAAAATCCTGTGTGGAACCTTTCCGCCCTTTTTCCGCCAGTCTTTCACTTCTACGTGGGGGATCATCTCCTAAGGTTACTGAAGCATCATTTGCTATATTTTGTTTGTGGTGCACCTCACTTCTAGGCAAATTAGTTGAGGGATAAGCAATACCGTCCCTATAATCCATTAAATCCCTCTCCTATTTCCTCATTTTTCTGTTAATGACCTTTGTACAAAATAAATCTACATCCTCAAACACCTTTTCATAATCAAATTTAAGTGAAGGAAAATTGACATCCATAACAATACTGCTGTTCAAGGTGTTTAAATCATTCATTAAAACATTCAGTTTAGATTCATATTCCTCTACCATAACACCCAGCATCTCGACACCTGCCCTATCAAAAATCTCACACAGTTTTTTGTAATAAACAGTGCCGGACTGAACATTATTCGGAAATTTAAAAAAGCGCAGACCTTTTGGTATGCGCTTTACATTAATGCAGTCCTTCAAATAGTCAATCTCGAGTTGGTTGTTCTTTAAGGAATAAAGTTTTTTTTCTAAATTCTTCAAAATCATTCTCAATTTTAGCAGTTTTACTAGTAGGAACAGTACCTTTATTGAATATAAACTGCTGCCCTACCCAGCTCGAGAAGTTGAAATCTTTATGCTGCTCTTGCTTCTCCATTCTTGGAGCCCTTGGTTTAGTCGGTAAATCTTGTCACTCACAACGTTCATTCCAGTCATTACTTTTGGCTCTTGTATTATTAGAACCCAATTGCGAACAGGATGCAGAAGGAATAACATTGTTGTTTTCCACACCAGTTCCTCCAGTTTTTTTCCTCATTTGTGCAGCGTGCTGCTGATTCGCAAACAGGGGGCTAACCTCTGTGTTAGCTCCTTTAAAAAGCGTAATGAGTTCATCCAACGTGGCAAGTACCCGGTTAAACTCTGCTCGAGTTACCGGTGTTTCAGTATTAGTGTCCTTGAATACTTCGGGTATGTTAACCGGGTTAAAGACATCCGCTTCAGCAGCCATGACGCCAGCACCAAAACAAAATCCAACAAAAAAACACACACATGACCCATACCATAGACAGGCATCAGACCGCAATGTGTAGTGGCCCAGTATATGTAGGATTAGTGTGTGAGTGGCGCATATGAGGATGGTGTTGATCAGATAGCCCATATACTGTAATATTACGCTAGCTACCATATGTGGCTGTGGCTGTGTTTACATTGTTTGTGGTTATGCACTTTCACACAGGTGTCTGTTACTCTGTGCTGTGACATGCCTGTAGAGCCTGCAATATATGCAGGTACATGTGTATTTCCTCATAGGAATTGTCGGCCAGTATTGTGGCAGTCTGCCCGTAGCATGCACAGTGCTTTGTTACATGCCTAGCAGCTTTGTGTACTTACCCAGTGTGATGTTATGTCCAGATATGTACCAGATGTACTGCTGCCAGGCCACCATAACAGTCATGTATGTCAGACAAAGCAGTGGGATGCTGTACAGATGTATGTCACTAACTAGTGGGTAGTATGTGGCCATGACACCTCTGTACCAGTGGTTAATATGTGTCAGGACAAACAGGGGTGTGTGAATGCATAACCTATGGGGGCAAATGTATACCAGTATTTACATGATATACCCATCTACATGGCTGTTAAAATCCACATTGTCAGGCTTGGTCCACATGTCTTGCACTAAGGGGTTCTGTGTATACCTCTGGACTGACCAATGTGTTAGACTGTCCACATTTATTGGCCAAATCTCTGCTTTAGTCCACAGGAGCATTACTGTGCTAGCAGTGGTGCTGTACTATGATGTCCTTAGGATGTCTGACAGTGGCCAATGGCACACATGTTAAGAGCAGATGTGACTTCCCACACACAACATGTCTGTGAAGACAACCCCTATCACAGTAGCAGCAGTCTACATATATACCTGCAATACATACATGACATCCCCTTGCACTATGAGGTTGGGACTATTGGGGCTGAGGTAGGGTCCACTCCATGTTCAGGACATATGGTGAACATATATGTATACATACCTATCCATATATCTATAAAGATATATACACATATGCATACCTATATACATAGATGGATATGTGTATGTACATATATATATATATATATATATATATATATATATATATACACACACACACACACACACACACACACACACACACACACACACACACATATATAAACACTCAGATATATACATATACACAGCAATACATGCCTACACATACACAGATAGTGATACATATGCACATATACTTGTGGATATCTACATATATATTGCCAGTAATAGGTATAACAAAATAGATATGTATGCACATATAGTTATAGATATCTACATATATAGCTACATATATAGGCATATCTGTGCACATAAGATGTGCAGACATATATATCTATATATACATATATCTATATATACATACACATGCATACACACACACACACACACACACACACATATATATATATATATATATATATATATATATATATATATATATATATATATATGTATAGTACATACGAAGAGATGTACACATGGCCATACATATGTTGCACTATACAGATGTGTATACAGACATATGTATGAATATGCATGTGCATGTACATGTAGACATATATCAACCTATTATATGTATATATCTCCATATTCCTGTCATGTGTAAACCTCACGGTTTTGTATACTCTCCGAGATGTATCCCACCATATGTATCTGCTATGTGTACATTATGATAAAACAACATTTGTGATGCAACAGTCATATTAATAACAAGTACTACACAATTGTAGAAGTAAAGGCATTTGTTTATTACTAATCATTATGTGTATTGACAGATATATTGGAAAAACAACAGCTGTCTTCACAGTGGCCATGTCATAGTGGTTAAGTGTTGCGACTTTAGTGTACAGGGTCCTAGGTGCAAGGACTGTCCATTTTGTTGCTGGGCAGAAACAGACCTGCCAGATACAGAGTACATAAGGCAGTTTGAGCAGCTTTAAGTAAGTTTGCATGGGTTTGCATGAAGCTAAGTGGTGCTTACAGATAGTGGTGTTGCTGCCCATAGTTGAGGCATGACAATGCAACAACCTACTATCCATGTGGCATGTGCAATAGATGCATATCCCTGTAGTTTACGGGTAAACGTACAGGCACTTACACAGTGTAGGCTTCATTTGCCAGTGCGCAAATCAGCTTAGCTGTTATATTGCAGCAATGTTGATACCTGCCAAGCATGGCTTAGCCCTGGTAGCTAGTTCGCACCACCCAGTCTGATAACATAGCAGGGTAATGACATCTGTAATACGTGTATGCAATGCCACATACAATACATGTGCCCATGTGCTGTCATTACAGTAGCAAGGGGTGTGAGTGTCATGTGTGGGACACAGACATATATGAGGCCTGTACCTCACTGTTATCCATGTGTATGTGTTACATACAGGGGTAGTAGCCCAGGGTACATGCTGTCAAACTGGCATGTAGTGTGTCATGGTGGTACTACTGTTGACAAGGCTTACTCGGGAAAAAGTAGAGTGCTAAATGTAGTACTGACAACAGGCATACCTGCAGGCATAGCTGGAATCTGAGGCCTTCCTGTTGTATCCCTGGTGAGTGAGCTGTGTCACAGTATATAACTCCTACTGGGTAATGATCTGACATGTGGAATGTAACTGTAGACTACTGTCTGTACAGCACATGATAGTGAGGGCTCCTGACATGTAGTTATGACATACATATTGTTGTCAAACGTCTGTCTATCAACACATTCATCCTACTGCATAGCTACTAGCCAAGCTGATGACTGTCAATCCCTGTACAGATGTGCAGATGGCAGGTAGCCAGCTGGGATATGTAAAGGCATCCTAAGCTTGATTGACACTGACATGCCTGCCCAGCTGTGTAAGAACTGGCACATATTGGAGATAACACCCTGTATGCACCACATGTCACTGGTACCTCCACTACACTACCACATTCAACAGAACATGCTTGGGAATGGGTCTCCATCACAGACATTAACCATGTGTTGTAATGCATGTTGCCTACATGTAAACATGATCACCTCAGTGGCCAGGTGCAGGAGCCACCTGGAGGAATGGCTGATGCATGTCACTCTCACCCTGAAGGTCACCACGGTAATGTCTATCGATAGATTGTCTGCTGCCACATGGCAGGTGGCAGGATACCACTGTACACACAACTACTACACAACCCATCTCTCCTTTGGCAATAGCTAGCTAACACAGCTATGACCACCTGCAGTGATGCACCCCAGTACTGACACATGTGCATGTGTGCATGACTGAGTATAGCAGTGTCTGTGTGGTAGCACTCCTATACATCAGAATTCCATGAGGGCCTTCACAGCCACTGCAACACCCATTGCCATAGCCAGTTGTGGCTGCTGCTGTATGGGATATTACATGTACCCTGTTAAGCTCCTCTCCATACTGGCTACACGAGCCTTGCAGTACCAGTACAACAGTGTTGTACACATGGGTTGATAGGCATGGGATACCCATTGTGTTCTGGCATGTGTGTGTATGTCTGCATGTACATTTATCCATAGGGTACAGCATTCGGAGGCCACATACTCCTATTACAATACCCATTGTCACACAGTAGTACAGATAGCGGTGTTGCTGCCCATAGTTGAGGCATGACAATGCAACAACCTACTATCTGTGTGGCATGTGCAATAGATGCATATCCCTGTAGTACCACTTTTGGAATCTACAATGGGTTGTATCACAGTCATGGCCAATGTGTGATGATGGGTATGTCAGAGTGTCTTCATGCGTTTCAGGGAGTACAATATCCACTGGAGGATGTGGGTGCTGTGTACACTGTCATTACACCAAGGTACACCCAGTACATGTCCCACGTACCATGTTATGTTTGCCACTGTCACCATCAACCATACAGGTAACTGATACCACAATCCAGGCCAATTATGCATGTGCTGTGTGCAGCCTACCTGTAATACATTGAACACATGGTCATGTTAGCAGCGATAGACCCAGGTCTCTCGGATGTGTGTCTGCCTGTTATGTATCTGTTAATGTGTATATGAAGGTATGTCACGCTATGTATTGTCCATATACACCCATTACATCCCCCATTAGCATACATGTCTGGGGATGTTCTGCATGTAACATGTAACCCGAAAAACACCCCACCCTAAACGCTGCTTGGTGTGTGCAATGAAAGCCACATACTTCAGTATCACTACATACCTAGGTAGGGGTCTAGTCCCAGTGTTGCCAAGTAAGAGTGTGCATGTATGTGGATGGGTCTGCATCAGATTGCAGATCATAGATTCCCCAGCGGGTCACCTGTTCATGTGGCACAAACAATAACTGTGACATATGTTCAACTGTACCGCATATATGTCACAGCCATGGTGTCACCACAGTGCCATACCCTGTTGTGGAATATGACTGAAGACCATCCTCGTGCTGACATATGTACACCTACAACAAAAATGGATAATATTATAGACACTACAATCAACCAGTGTTACTAACAGCTATAATTCATCATTGCAGGATGGCTACACTACCTGACAGATATGCATTACACTTTACTCCTTACAACATGTTACACTGCAATACTGTGGTACACTGTAGTACCATCACCATGTGCATCAGAATTACATTAGCCTATCCCTGCATTGATGGTATGGATGACAGGAATGTGGAACAGGTATCATGATATGCACAGTGTGTGTTGGTTTGCCAGAGGCCAAGGGTGGGCCATACATTTGACAACATGTGTATAGGTGAGGGGTGTACTGAGGTGAACTGGGTGTGGTGATGTGGTGTGTGTAGGTATGGGGTTGCCCTTGGTGTGTTTGTATAGTGTGTGTTTATAGTATGCACACAGTTCCGCCATGTGGCTATCCTACACAGGTGTTTTTGGACAGCTGCAGACCATACCTGGCAGGGTGTGCAGTTCACTGCCTCTGGCCATGGACACGTGGACTGTGCCTGCCAGGAGTTCCATGGGCACATCCAGGTACAGGCCTTGATGTGCTACTCTAACCTGACAATGACAAATGTCCGCTGGAACCAGGTCCCTCCTGGGACTGGCCAGGACCATGTGCTCGTGGCCTGCTGTGGTGTGGTATGGACAGCACCCCCCTACAGTTCCAGGACTGATACTGCCACTATGGAAGCCCCTTGGTGTCCTAGCATGTCCACGTTGACTGCCAGCTGTTGGCATTACTGACCTACATCCACGCGGCTGTCACTGCACTCCCACCACAAGTTGAAGCACGGACAGACCACTGTTGATGTGGGCCATCATCTCACCAGACCGTCTATCCATGAAATCAGTTAATGCATGGATGCCACCAACCAGTTCATGGGCATTGTCACTTGCAAATGTGAGAGCAGCCCTCTGCAGCCTCAGGCCCTGTCTGGTGTAACATTCTATATGTGCCTGCACCACCATGACAGCCTGAAACATGCACCTGTTGGTACCAGCTTTGTCGCGTCTACCAGGGGCATGATGACCAGTGGCCCTACTATAAGGACACTGGGACATCTGCCTGTGTGATGCCCTTCTGGACATCTGGCTATGCCTGCTGCAACCAGACACAGTAGGCATGGTCACCACACTTTCCTGTGCACTACCACCAAACACCACCTGTCCCTCCATTATGGCCACTGGTAATGGGGTGTATAATAGGCACTGAAACTGTGTGTGCATTTTGGGTGGCTAAAAGGAAAATGTCAAATGCTGGCACTGTTTCAGCCCCTGACAACCCCACCTGTTCCTCAAAAGTACTGTCATCATCTCCGGTGTCTGTATGGACACCAACATCAGATTACATGCAGGAGGGACCTTGAACCACCTCACCACCTGTGGGGGAAAACAATAAACACACTTTAAAACCCGTACAGCATTGCATAACAGTACACACACACAGACATACACACACACACACACACACACACACACACACACACACACACACACACACACACACCACCGTAATACCTACCTGTCCATGACTTTACAGATAGTCCCACGTATATTTCCATGTGTTTCCAATCCTGCATCACACTTGGTAACATACACACATTGGATACCACTCATTAACATATCAGTCCTCTAAATGCCTATACAAGTGATCACAACACAAGACCTGTTACTGCATTACTTGCCTGACCTGCGTGTAGTGGTTTTAGATGGCCTCACTGCTGTCATTCAGTGTTCACCTTATGTATGTCCGGACATCATGAGCATGGCCCCTATATGTGTGGGCAACTATGTTCATGCCATAATATCACGCATTGATGTGTCATGTGTAGGTATTGCTCAGTACATGCCAGCTATTCTGCTCAATCAGCTTATCATGTGACAATTGTAATATATGGATACACTTCCTGGCATTGTCTAGTACTTCCCCAATGCATCTGTAGTGCTGCATATGTGGTTGTCGGTCAACTCTCCGCTGAATGTGATATTAAGGGTATACCTGGTGTCTACCTTCCCTCTCAATGCCTGTTCTATGCTACAGGCCTTATTATACTATCAGTTGTCCTGTGATTACATACATGGCAAGTATTCCTGATGTGTAATGTGGCAGTCCATGTCCATGTACTGCATGATCCCAAAGGGAGTTACTGCTTTATGAATACCCCACAATCACATATGTGCATACATGGCCAACCACACAGACACACACACATGCACACATGCATCCTACATGTATCAACCTCCCTCCACTTCACCAGAGTGACCCTACAGACAAACTAACTACCCACCAGGATGCACACAGACACATACAGGTGAGGTTTCACAATGGTAGTACACACAGTCCTCCTATTACCCATCTGTCAGCATTCATATCATATGGTACACAGCATCATGCAGTGCAGCTATAGGCAATCCATGCTAGCAACAGTATACATGTGTGTGATGCATGTGCTGTTTCACTATGTGATGCCCCTGCCCCTGGATACCACTGCACCCATGTACACAGTATTGCTGTGGACCTGTTCTGCACACTGCCATGTACTGTGCACAACACCTCACAGGTGTACAACCCATTGCTGAATGTGTAGTACTGTGTCAGCTATGTCAGCTTTAATGCTCACATCCCCTATATTTTTCGGCAATAAATACCTGGGATCATATGCAGACAGATGTCATTTGTGAATGCCTGATGGCTGATTTATAGCTCTCAACATCGATGGACTATGTATGACCAATCCAATACTATTACACTGACCACCATCAGAGCATACCATGGCTATGGGGGGTGTACACACCCTTATTGATATGATGCACCCATCCTAGATCTGCCATGGGACCACATCAATGCACATCTTAACAGTACATGAGCTCGATATGTGACATATGCCCTGTACTTTCACATGCAGTGTCTATGGAATGTGTTAGGTGTGCGGATGCTGACCTCAATGCATTCACTCCATGTGGGTGTATGTGTGCACACCGTTATCATGATGGTTTGTCACACCTATTGTTATGTGTACTACAGCAGTCACTACTCCTGGCAGGGGTATACTAGCGTGGGCCATCTGAATTTGCCAGTGTATGTTCAGTCTGCCCTACACATGTCCCCCTATTCTGCATGATTGCAAGGTCTACTCATGTTCACATCCCTTGGTGTTCACGCACTGCCGTCACTATTGCTGTGGGGGTAGGGTTATGTCTGCCACAGTTCTGGAACCTGACTATGTGCAGATACAGCCATTCTTAGCATCCTTAGGATCCCTGCTGCAGTGCACTGGTGTGTCATGCTGATACCCCCCCACACCTTAATCCTTTTTGCAGATGCTTGACAAGTAAGGCTACACATGTGTCACTCTGCAGTGTCCCTGTGGACATATTCCTCGATGACAGGATGTTAGTTATCTTGCAGGTGTCTGACAAAGTCTTCCAATACCCCATCATGGTCACCAGTGCGATACTGTGCATTTAACAACAACAATACATGCACATGTATAGCATGCATTCTGGGTAGGTGTGTTAGATGTGTGCATGGAATATACCATCACCATTACATGTCCGGTGTATTGGCAAACATTTACATAAACCATACTCACCAGCTACAGGCTGCTACATTGGTGGTATACCAAAGGAACCTACATAAGAGGGAGAGAGATGCAAAGTCAGTGGCCACACCAGTGGCATTGCTACAGGGTGGGTGTGGCATTACAATACATCAACAGTACATGTCCACAATACTACCTCATATGCACATCTCTTAATCACTACTATGCAGCAACAAAATATATCTATAACATGTCAGATATGCATGATCTACTTGTACCACTGTGAATGTATCCACAACAGTGGTCACCTGATTTTCCCTGTGGCCTTACCTGCATGCTCCTCGGCCAGTGTGTGGGTGGCACCCACCTCCACAAAAGTGTCTGGTGGATTGTGGCTGTGTGGATGGGCAGGTGCCACGAGGTTGTCTAGGAGCTCTTCCACACATGCCGGGGGGATGGATGGCATGCTCCCCCCCATAGTGAGCTGATCCCCCCAGACTGCAGCAGTATGCCAATGGGCATTGCGAAGCAGGTCAGAACAATGATGCTGGACCTGCTCATAACTGCTGTTGTGAAGTCCAGCATCATTGACCATGTGGACTAGGTCATTCCACAAGGCGGTCTTCCCCTACTGATCATGGGCAGCCCGGCTAAACAAGACTGCATAGTGCTGTATGAGGTCATTCAGCAGAATGTCATTTTCAGCTGCTGTGTACACTGGCAGCCTTCCATGGGACATCGTGCCTGAACATAAAGATGGACACAGGTGTGAGCAAGTCACGCAGCAAGGATACCACAGTTCTTAATACACATCACTGTCACCCCCCCACCATATCAGTGACAACAAACTGTGCACACAACTCAATAGGTATGGCTACAGCATACCTACCAGTGGGGCAGATATTGTACTGTACCACACTTTGTGCAATGTGTTTGTAGCCATGTTCCCTGTGTGGACACTATTGTTGCTAGCCTGTTACAGACTATTCACTTGCATGCCATTGTCAGGGCTACAATGGTTCCATATATGCCTATAGTATGCTTGCTGTGTGTTTGCTGCACATCTGACATTCTGTGTTATTGGGGTTATCTATGCATGCTGTTGGACAAGTTCCGCGATTGTATAGACTATTACTACTGGCATATGTTCTATAACAGTGACATACTAGCATGTATATGTACTACTGGCCAGCAGAACCACCTCTCCAAACTCAGCTGCCCATGTTACCAGGTCACATCACATGTGTAACCCACCCTGGGGCCTCCTCATGTACTGGTCCAGCAATACCATCAGGTGGAACCAACTCAGGGGATGCTGTCCCCCCCGGGGCACAAACAGACATGTTCCTGTCCCCTGAGGTCAGTTCCCGGGTCTGTTCCATAACGGGCTCCACAGACACATGTGAGATGTGCTATATCACCTTGAGGCACCCAGTACACATTCACAAGGTCGACATGATCCTCCTGCTATACCTCCAGATGAGGCACCTTCAGGACATGGACTGCTGTTGTGAATAGCTGTGGGTAGGAGGCTTGTTCCCATTGTGTCCATATTAGGGCCCATGAGGCGTACACATCACAGACTGCACACACCATCCAGGGTGTTTACTCACCACATGTGTCACATACCACCCCTGCAGGCTGTTCTTTATATCTACCAACCCTGACCACCTCCACAACTATACCTGCCATACTTCCCCATATTTCCATTCCATACTTCACAGACAAGGGCAATGTGGTCCCAACAAGGGGTTCACATGTGACATACCTGTCCATGTTGCACATACTGACAGCTGTTGATAACTGTGTGTATCACTATGTGTGCTATTTCCTCACACATAGCATGCAGCACTGTGGTAGTAATATAGGGGGCATGTATTTATGCACATATATGTTTGTGTTTGTATATATCTAGAGATGTGCATATATGTATATATCAATATATGTGTAGATATATATGATGTTGTATATATGTGTTCATATATAGGTCTACACATGGGTATCTGTATATTTGTGGACATACATGTATTTATATATATATATATATATATATATGTAGACATATGTATACCTATATGCGGGGTACATTCAGACATCAGGTCCAGAATCTCACAACACCTTCCTGCACAGCTGCACTGTTCTGCCTTGCTACAACACAGACAGGTGCCATATATGGGCACAGCCTGACATCAGGGGGGTATATGTAGGGCCAGATTGTACGTAACCCTATTACACACCTATGGCATTTCTGCATGCTACAATACTGGTTAACCTGAGTATCCTGCAAGAGGTGGGCTGTGGAATCCACATGTCCATCTTTATGGCATTATTTCCACCACCAGTTATTGGCCACAGTAATATACATACTTCCCATTACACAACACACATTATGATGGCTTACATCTTATCAGTCAGTACTGCTCTGCACAATGGTTGAAAGGTATGGCCAGTATCCACAGTGATGGACTCTATTCTCCTTAGCAGTTGTTTAGCTGAACATCATTACAACAACACCTGAAGGCAGATATAAATCATTCCACATCATCTATCCCATTATTATGGACCAAGTACTACAGTCAATTACATGCATATATACTTCACATACCTGTTCTGGGAACGAAGTCTCTTCTGGATGGTTTGCTTGATGTTTGTTTTTTTTTCTGTTTTTTTTTTTTTCTTTGTGCTTTACACGCACTCTCTCTCTCTCTCTCTCAGTCTCTCTCCAGTAAATGGAATGAGCTGCTTTGCATAGATTGCAGCGTGGAATTTATAGGTGATGCACATGATCAGGTGATGGTCTCTGCCCCAATCAGTGTCCTCCACTTGGTACCTGCATGCAGCATGCTGTGTAGTACTTCCAATTACCACTGTCAAGACAACCAACTACTATAAATCCCTACAGCATGTGGGAGTGGTCCCTTTACCTTTACTGACTGATGGACATCCTTCCTCTGTGTGGGCAGCAGTGTTACAGACAGCAGGTAGCAATACCTCTTAGAGGAGAACCTGCACACTCAGGTCAGCTACATATTTGTAGGAGGTTCCGGAACTATAGACAGAGTGTGAGTAGTGTTGTATGCATTGTATAGCACCTGTGTTACAGGGTTTGTGTGTACATACTAGTTTAATGTGGAATGCAGTCTGTCTGCATAGCTCACAACTGTGGGCCTATCCACTTGATGGCCAGAGGTGTGCCTATCATGTTTTGTCTGTCCACCACACAGGTCTTGTGTCAGATACATCACTGGCAGTGTGTGTGTGGAGTGCTATCAGTACATGGCTACATCCATTTCTGTTTCTAACTTCATATTCCTGACTAAGGGTATGTTGCAGACTATTCTGTAACACCAGCAACTTGCTTAGTGTATGACAACAGTTGTACACATACGGGCCTGTGTTCCAACCTCTGTCCTCCACCTACCAACCAGGCTTTGTACATTTGACATTCTGTCAGGGGTTATTATGCAGTGGGCTGTGAATATGTCATGCTGCTATTCCTGCCATCAGTCCACTGCTGTTGTGTCCCCCACACATATTGTGGGGTTGGATCCATATATGTGTGGGCTTCACCTACACAATACATGTGTTCCCTTATGCACTCCAGAGGCCAGTGTATTTAACAGTGGTATATGGCCCAGTATTATTGAGTTTAGGGGGGTGCACCATAAATAACTTAGGTTGTTACAACATGTGGGGGTATCAGGGGTAAGCTGCCTTATGGTATCTGGATGTAGATTACCATACATTTCACCTTGGGTAAATGCAGACCTACTGCTTCCTGCCATACAGGCTGTTCTGTTTGTCAGTGTAATTGTGATGGTGTCAGTTTTGCCTTTTTATGTTACAGATACATCCCATTGTGTCAACTGAGGTCTTTACCCCCTAAGAATTGTGTACAGAGTATAGATAGAGGCTGCTGGACTATACATATGCATTACTTACTGTTGATTGATTGGTATCCTGTAGCCCAGTCTGTCTTTACAATTTTACTTAACAAAAAAGACACAGCTCAGGAAAAAGGTCTTTCGTTTAATACCGGGACTTAAAGCACTTTTCATTTGCACCAAAGCAAACTTTTAAACTTCTTCAGAAGTAAAAAATAATTACACACATCATATTTAAAACCAAGGTGGAAGTGAAGTTTTAGACCACACCTTTAGAGCAACATTGTTGCTTAAAGCTATACACAGATACTAAGCAACAGAAACAGTAACATTATAACTTCCAAAACCAATAAAAAAATCAGAAAATAATAAATCTGATGTAATTATATATATATATATATATATATATATATATATATATATATATATATATATATATATATATATACCAATGATTTTAAATTTATACTAAAAAAAATGTTATTTTATATTACCTGACAATCGATGACAATTGAAAAAACTTGAAATTATATACATAATACAAGTGTTCAGTGTAAGTAGAATATCATATGGAAAAAACATTTGTGAATTCGAACCAAATGATTACCGAAAAAGCCATACTTTACATAAAATAAAAGTGTGCATATTAATGTACACATTTGTACAACTTCGCTTGTTTTTAAAAATGTCACATATTTTAAATATTTTAAAACATTTTAAATCATACAAGCCGCATTGAAATAGGGCAGAATGTTGAGATAACTATATTTAAAATAACTATGTGGCACAAATGCCACTTTTCCCGTCATCTACTTAAATTTTTACATTTCAATATACAACTAATGGAACACATGTCATTGAGCCCTGGGAATTTATAGGCATTCAATTTTATCTGCCATCCAAGTTCAAGTTCTTCTAAATGAAGGGGAATTGGGCCACCTCTTAAGGGTTGAAATACCTGATCAATTGCCATGTATGTAAATCCATGCCTGTGACATAAATAAACATGTTTTGCTAATGCATTTCCCAGTTTCTCTTTGGAAATTGCATATTGGTGTTCATACACTCTGTCACGGAGCCTACGCTCCGTTTTCCCAATATAATATGCTGGGCAAAATTTACATCTAGCTAAATACACCACATTCATAGACTGGCAATTGAATCTAGAATTATCCTTATACTGAACTTGATCTATTGTAAATGAATTGGTGACTTCTATATGCCTACAAATACTACAGGATTCACAATTAAACATTCCTGTAACTATTGGAGTGTCCCAACCATGTGTTTCCAATACATTTTTGAGATTCCTCCCTCTCCTGAAGGTAATGTTGGGAGCATTCCCTATTTTCTTTAAGCAGTGGGGTAACTCTAAATAGGTTCCAGGTCATTTTTAGAATATCAGTCAACAAGTAACTGTCACAGCTAAATGTTGTAATGAAATTCAGACATGGTTCAGTATTATTAGTAATTGAACTACCACCATTAGGTTGGGTTTGGGTACCATCCCGAGTTGGGGAATTAAAAATAGAAGATGTATTCAACCATGGGATTTTGCATTTAAAATAGGGGTATAAACACTGTCAAGTCTCTTGAGACTAACTTCTTCTATAAGGCTATCTAATAAATGCTCAGGATAGCCATGGCCCAAAAACATGGATTTAAGGAATTTGCACTCAACCAAGAACTCACTCTGCTGTGCAATAATACATGCACCCTTACCAACTGGCCCTTCACAACAGAGCGTTTCTGGTGGGAAGGATGACAACTTGAAAAGTGTAGAAAGTCATTTGAGTAAGTAGCCTTCCTATGAATACTAGCCTCAAAGCAACCTTGAGTTCTGTTTTCACCAACCAAACATCTAAATATGCTATTACTTCTGTATTGAAAACTGAGGTAAATTGGAGAAAATCAGTGGTTTGGTTAAGGTACTCAACTAGTTCTATACTCACTTGGGGAAGACCACTGAACAGGATGACAATATTGTCCAGGAAACAGGTATAATGAACGATGTTACTTGATATATCAACCTTTTTAAAGATGAACTCAGTCTCCCAGTATGCCATGACGAGGTTAGCAAAGCTACCCCCACAAGGTGAACCCATAGCAACCTCAATCCTTTGTAAATAGAATTCCTGTCCGAACATAAAGAAATTTTTGGTCAGAACCAGATCAAGTAGTTCCATGACCAAACTAATTTCGCTATTAGAGGCCCCTTTCCTCTTCAACATCAAAGAAATCCATTTGATTCCCACAGTATGGGGTATACAGGTATAAAGCTCCTTAACATTTATTGTTAAGAAGTTGCACTCGTCCTTATACTCAATTTTATCCAACTCTTCCAAGAATAACCAGGAATCCCTGCACACCTGCGTCTCTGATTTCAAATACATTTTTAACAAATTGTCAATGAATTTAGCTATAGGGTACATGGGAGAATCGCGTCCATCCACAAGTGGATGCATAGGCGGTTCTTCCAAGCACTTATGTAACTTAGGGGTGCCAAACAAGTAGGGGTACCTCGGGTAGGACACTGTTAAATAATTATATATAGTCTGTTCAATCCTCCCCTCAATGAATAAATCATTGATGCAGTTATTGATAAGCTGATAAGCTTTATTAACCTCCGATCGTGAACTAGGCTGATAAACTGGGGAGTCAAGGAGTGACTTCATACATCTCTCATAATCACTATTATAAAAAACTGCAAGACCACCCCCCTTGTCTGGCTTACATACACAAATAGTCTGTGACCTGATGTAATCTAAATAATCCTTTTCCTATTTTGTGGTGTTAAATCTAACTCCCTTCTTCCGACTGATATAAGGGAGTTGCCTCACATCAAGCTCACTAATCTGTTCGAACATTTGTAGTACTGGGTGTAGAGGGGGATTATAAGTGCTTAGTACAGAAAAAGTACTAACATTAGTTGGGCCACTATTCTGGTTACCCATTATTAAAAATAAATTCAATTTTCTGACATAAAGTTTAATGTCGATAACTGTTTTAACTAAATCCAATTTTTGAGTGAGGACAAATGTGTGTCCTTTTGACAACAGGTCAGCCATCTCTGAGTTAATAATTACTGTTGAATAATTATAGACTTTGAAGTCACCCTTGTGGTTGGTGACTATTGAAGGACCAACAGATCCATGGTTTGCCATTTCACAATCACCACCATTATAGCCGGCCTGTAAGAGAACTTGGTCATCCACCTCTGGTGACATAACATAAGGAAGTTGGATCACTTCCAAGACTAATTCCTCCATTTGTTGTTTTTGTTCCTCTTGTTGAACTGTTAGGGTTGTTTTTGCTTCACCCTGGCCCCTGTGTGGTTGCCCTGCTGAAAACTCTGATTGTGAGTTTAATTCAGTTGGGATTGAGGGCCATTAGTTGGTCTAGAGGCATTCGTCAATCTCTCACTCCTCCTCCCCTCCACTGCTTCATTAAGATCAGGTTCACCAAGACAGTCACATAAGTCATCACCAAAGGGTGATAGATCATTGTCCAAGGCATCAAGATTTTGTCTATTACCCATGCAATTGTTGATACCACCAGACCATGAAGCCAAGTGGTTATTTGTATGATTTAGTTTATGCCACACCTGAGCACCTGAAGGCGTGGGATAAGCTGTCCCATGTTCATATGCGAATAAGTCTCTTTCAAGTTTTTTTAATTTTATTCGCTTTGAGCTTCTTTTGGCTTTTCCCACTTAGGGGTCACCACAGCACATCACCGTCCACTCATGATTGGCAGTGGAGTTTTACGGTGTCGAGTTCCCAGCCCGGCACCCAACCTTCCACAGAAGGCACACACATGCACGCACTCACACCTAGGGCCAATGTAGTGTGTCCAATCCACCTACAGCATGTCTTTGGGATGTGGGAGGAAACCAGAGCACCCGGAGGAAACCCATGCGACCACAAGAAGGACATGCAGACTCTGTACAGAAGGCACCCCAGCCGAGGATCGAACCGGAGAACCTCTTGCTGTGAGGTGGCAATGCTAACCGCTGCACCACCGTGGCCACTGAACATATGCTGGTTAATACTAGGGAAAATACAATTGTATTCAAATTTGTAATGGTCAAAATAAAGGTCGGATTTGATTTTAATATCCAATTCCATTATAGCCTTGATCATCTCCTCCACCCATTTGTTGTAATGCTTGATAATAAACCCTGTCTATCGAACAATTTGATAAGTTCTTGATGGAACTCCGAGTTCGCTTCTAAGCCTGTATGGAAATGATGGCATCTCAGGCCTGTCGGCACTATTTTCAACTTGAGACATTCCCGAAAATAGGCAATCTCAAGTTGTAATTTTTTTACTTTAAGTAAATAAGAGTCAAAATATTTTAAATCAGTCACCAGATCAGAAGCTAAACAGTTACCTCCTCCAGCTGGATCACTCACTGTTCTCCCGTTCATTACACTTGATAGACTGAATTCATCCACTTTCCATGTAGTTAGGGATGGCACAGTCGATGATCCAATAAGCCCCAAGGAAGTAATGCCATTAAGCCCTTTGGAACTATGATTAAAGCCTTGTTGTCGTTGTTCAATTGGCTGCCCACCAAGTGTAGGTTGTGTCTCACAATTTCCAATGAGTTCTCAGCGTTAGCTGTTCACTGAGTAGATATAACACTCAAACCATTGGATAACCTGGTTGTAAGATTAACCAAACTGACCATAAAATAAGTAAGGCAAGTTCTATGTTGGTTTTTTAAGTTACTCCAGTTACCTCTACCCTCTTGCATTTGAGAAGGCTGAGACATACTAAATGACTCACAGAGAATATGCTGATTCTCATCCAGCTGGTCTAGCCTTCCTATAATTGATCGAATTTGGATGGCTAGGGAACTGAGTAAATTCTCAGTATTTCCATTGTTGTTACTATCAGCATTATCACTGCCCATGTTGACTGCTTCATCAGCAGTAGGAAAAAGACTCTGACTACTGGCTGCACCAGATGCCATGACTTCGGAATCTCGAAAACACAAAAGACTTAAAATAACAAAAAAGACACAGCTCAGGAAACAGGTCTTTTGTTTAATACCAGG
>NC_056731.1:125300778-125343278 GCF_019279795.1 Protopterus annectens | reverse complement strand
TTACCACCATGCTAATTTCATTAAAAGAAAAGAAAAAAAGGTTGATAGGAAAGTGGTGAAAAAGGGGAAGAAAGAGGGAAAGACAGTGGGGAAAATAGCTAGGGATGTGTAGGGAAGGTCCATAGCTGCCCAATTGTTCTACAGCAACAGGTGTGCATATATACTGAATTTGGAGGTAGACCTGGACACTAAAACCCCTGAGAGAGGGGGGTGAGGACAACAATAATATATTGTGATGCCAATTAGACCAGATTACATGTGTCCGGTGGACACATGTGCGAAATGGACAGCTATGTATGGGGTGAGATTTTGGGGGGGGAACAGATTGCCCTTTTGTTTTTAGATGAGAGTGGGATATTGGGGAGCGATAGTAGGTATATTTGGGGAGGTAGATTGGGTAGCTTAACAGACAAGACAAACAAGACGCATACAGGGGTGGTATATGACACATGTGGTTGGTAAACACCTTGATGGGGAGGGGTGTTGGGAAATCAGAAGCCCATGAGCCCCCTATTGGAAACAGTAAGACTGAGATCCCCACCCATGGGCAGTCACCACTGCACCTTCACAGCCCCAAAGCTACTGTGCTGGGGGCTGAGTCGGAGAGCCAGGCTGACCCTCTAGTTGTGACATGCAGCCCTCGAGCTGGTGTAGAAGATCTCCAAACTGCTGATTGATCTCTATATGCACCACAACCTGGACCTGGTGATGGGTGACAGCTTCCTATCTATGCCCGCTCCCGGGGTGGCAAGCCCCATCCCCTGAAGTGGTTCCACTCAAAGGTGGTGCAGGACCATTGGACGAGGAGGTCCCAAGTTGGGCCCCAGATGTGCTGGTGCCCGGTCCCATGGCCAGTTGAGATGGGACAGGTGGGTCCGCTAGGATCCGCATTCCCATACGTGCTATGGTGTTTATGGTGTATCAACATATGTGGGTTAGTAATAGTCAACACATTCCAGGGTTAGGTATAACAGCATGCATAGATATTCCCATTAACCCAGACACCAGATATGGAGCAGTTGCATAACAAATGGATCACATGCATATATTGTTCCACAGTGGTAATAACAACAGCATGTAGGTACATTGATGCCACCATGCCACCAATGTTGGAGTATTTCAACATAGCACACTCATAAAAACAGATATAAATACTTATCAACCAATAGGACATATGTCCCAACATAACAGTGGAGTCATCACATACCAGTTGATGTGGGTATTTAGTGTATTATTGGAGATATAGTGGGGGGAGAGAAAGATGTCAATTAACAACTAGTATATTCCTGTAATTCGCATTACTTTCCTAGTCAGTGCTATTATCTGTATCTTACAAGTATTACTACACTACCCTATTGCCTTAGTTTGGAAGTGATATGGCTGTTGACATCTTTATACATGAACTAGTTTTACGTGCAGTATACACCTCTTACCTGGTATACCTGTGGAGGAATTGTTTGTTAACACTAACTGTCTCTACACATGCTCCCAGATATCAGGTTGATGTTATGCACATACCTGTCCATCTCTTTTTGCGCAGACTCTGGCCATGTCTTGACCACATGCAGGTGAACCAGGACATATGTAGACTAGTGCCCTCTTCAACCTTTTAGTGACTTACAACACTCTTATACAGGATTTCCTACACAGTTATATTATGTAGCACAGTGTGGGTGACAGTGATCAGTGATATCATATTATTCAGAGCAACTGCAACACTCACAATTCCATACGATACCAGAGTAAACAGTACCAGTACAGGGTATCATGCTTTTATTTCTTGGCACAGTCTTCGTATCCATCGTACCTGTGGGAGCAATGCTTGTTAGCACTACCTATATGTTGCCACACAAAGTACCAGAATCCACATTAGTATTATGCACATACATCTCACTCTGTTACTGTACACACTCTGGTCACAGCTTGACAACATGGGGGTGTAGGTGGGACATACTTGGCTTATTACTTCCATAACATATTGGGGAGTTGCTAGAGTGACAGTTTTTTTTTCTTATAGATGTCCAATGATCAGTTGTATTTCTTGTTTGCTACCGAAATGTCTGGCATCATCCCACTGATTTCTCAGGGAGACAGGGTGACAGGCAGCAGATATGGGCCAATTTACTGGACATTCTGGACATATTTGTACAGTTGTGGGGTATGATTCTGTATGCAGACTACCACCACTCCCAGGATTCGAACCATGGCTGTGTGTGCTAAAATACAACAGTTCACATCTCAGTTGCATGTGCTATCTGGATTTTGTTGTCTGTCTTTTCACTGTTTTCTTTCTATGTTTCTTTCAGTTGTACTAAATGATCTCTGGGGATTACACCAGTCATATACAGACATTCCTACACATTCTATTTATGTTGCTCAGTGTAAGTAACAGTGCTTAGTACAACAGTACTATTACGTGATTGCAAATCTACATTACCATATGATACCAGAGTATACACATGCAGTCTAGCAGTTAGACCTTTACTGTCAGGCTATTATGCCTTTATTTACATACAAACTATATGAGACTCTTCCTGCCATATTCTCTGGTGTATGCAGCACTTGCCTTAAACATTATTAGTTTTCTACAGGCCATTGACTTACTAATACAGTTAGATTTATTTCCTACGACAGTACATGCAAGAGTATTACTAACCTGCCTCGTGTCGCAACCTCTCCAAGCAACAGCCATGGCACTCCTGGTTCACGGCCTGTTCACTTGCTGCTGTGAAGGACATAAGAAGAATATTTAGCCATAACGATCCATAATATATATGAGCTGGCAATTATTAAACAGGTAGTGGGGTGATACTTACACACAGCTGGGACCTGCCCTGTCCTTTTAGTCTCTTGGATTCACTGATCGAATAGATCCTCTGTATGCAGATTCAGGTTGGCATAGTGTTGCTTGACCTGCGCACCAGTTTGGGGTATGCCAGTGGCACTGGGAGGTCATGGGCGAGATGGTCCCAGGATTTCACCTTGTATTGGGAACCCCGGTATGAGCTCTACAGCAGTCTCTGCTCATGGTCTTTGACAAGGAGTCCTGCCATGACTCGAGTCCTGCCATGACTCTGGACTCCTGGATGCCCCAGCGCAGCACCCGAAAGTGCACTCCCTCTCCCCTTCCTGACATGGTGCCTGCGAGGGGAAGCTACAACCAGTTATGAGATGTATTCCCACCTGTTGGGTTTAAGTAGGGCCAACTTCCCATACTTTCACATAATTGGCCAGTTTTGAAAAGGCTAGGCAATGGGCAAACCTGCTTACCTAAGGCTGGTATTGTTTAAAGGGGTATACCATTGGGCAAATTGAGTTAGCTGGCCTATGCATTGCTTACACCAACTAAGCTGGCCTATGCAATGCTTAGCATTGCTTAATATTTACTTTGCATTATATTTGCTTTTTGGCATTGATTTATGATTCATTACATCTTATATATATGGCTGGTACTCATGATTCATGTGTATGTACACTGTATGGGGTCTTTGTGTTTAATAGGCGACTGCAACACTCTATTATAATTACACATCACATCTGGTCTTACTGCTGTACTCCAGTTCACATATTTATGTTATGTAGTGGGTTATAGAACATATGACTGTATACCGATTCCTTTCACATGTTCAGTTTGATTTTACTATAGTGAGGACTTGTTTGGTGATACCTCATCTTATGTACTGATGTGATGGTTTGGTTGTTAACTACTGTGGCTATAGTGTATAGTGTCCTGGGTTCAAGACCTGCAAGGCTCTTTGTTTTGCTGCTGGGCAGTAAAAGGGCCAGTGGATACAAGGTGATTAAGGCACTTTTAAGCACTTGTAAGTGGGTTTGTGCAGGTTTGCGTGAGGGTAAGCACTGCTCACCTCTGGTTAATGATGCTTACAGAGAGTTAGCTCCAGTATTGCTTAACCTGTGTGCACATTGCTTACCCCCACGCAAACAGACTTAAACCCGCTTACTAGTGCTTACATATGCTTACTCCTGCTTACTACTGCTTAATTAATGCATACACTTGACTTGCTTACTAGTGCTTAATCCCGCTTACTGCTGCACTAATTTAGACAGTAATGTCTAATGGATCTTGGGAAGGTGGGGGATTTGGAAGCTGTATGGCGTTATCATTCATTACACATTTTACCTTCCATTTGTATCCCTGATTCCTGTCATTATCTGTGGACATTGCAACATTATAACACTGACACCTCACATCTGCATTTAATGCAGTACTCCAGTTCACAATTATATGTTATTTACTAGGTTATGCAACTAAAAATATTGGTCATAACATGATTTGACATGGAAAATGGAATGTGCTGCAGTGGGACTCAAACCGGGAATGACTGCTTGTAAGGCAAATGCTCTGCCCACTGCACTATTGCTATATTGCTTCATTTGCATATATCTTCATTTTTATCCTCTTCTGCCATTTAAGCTGCATTAACCGTAGCTAAGCGATGGGCAAACCTGCGCACCTATGGTTAAATTTAATCTGTTTCATAAAAAGAAAGTGGATCCTTATATTGTTTGTGTTTATTATTGCTCTTGTACATGTGGGGGATGTTGGTGGGAGTATGCGGACACCTATGAGCAGTCTTGCACATTCTTTTGGGCTTTCTGCTGTTCTTCATTGCAGGGGCATGTATATTCTGAGAGCTCTGCTCTCAGACATGCCTCCTGCACTCTTACAGTCTCCGTGTAAGATTAGGAGCTCAGGCAGTGCACCTTCATTAATATGCATGGTGCGCTGCCATCCTCATCCTGAATGTCCGCTTCCATGCAGGACTAAGCTAGTCCTGCATGGAAGATTAGTAAATCCAGGGGTTAGATTCAGAAATGAATAACACTATGTGATAGGCAAAATTTTATGCAGAGTGGTGATATGCAAGGCAGGGCTAATTTAGTGACGTGGGTTATGCTCTTACACAACCAGGTAAAAATGCATTGTTGGTGTCATATGTTAATGATTGTACATTGACATAAAAATGGGCAGCTGTACAGTAATAAGCCCAAATGTGAAAGCAAATGATGGTAAACAATAAAGTGGAGTTATTCAGAAGCATAAAAACTGCACCCTGACACGTAGCCTTTATAGTGTTTGTACACCACAATTTCTTGGTAAACAGAGACAGAGACCACACTAAGATGCTTGGAGTAGAAGGCATATTAGCCAAACAGTACATGATAAATGCTCTTCTTATAGCCAGTGTTCATGACGCTGCACCTTGTCAGCCTCCATCACATGCCTACATACCATCAGCTTTATGACAGGGTTATAGTTGAACATTGTCATATAGACAGACAGTAAACAGAACCTTCCACACATGTGCTGTTCTCTTTTGGAACCCTATGGGATATTTATGTTCAAACTGATAAAGGCCACTTGCACTAATTTGTATGTTGGTGAATTGTAGCAGGAGGTTGAGACCTATAGCTGGTGATTGTCATCAGAGGGCCAGACAGTTGGAAATAGTGGTGAAGGAGTTGCCAGTTAATGAGATATCAGAAAAAGTTGATGAAGGGAAGATCAAATGAGGTAGAGGTGGATACAATGCACTGTGGCAATGAGGTGCAGTCTTTGTTGACAACTGTGGGCCATATTAAACTTAGAAATTAAAAACTGATGAATGCAGTCAGAAGTGTAGCTGGCTCAACCTGCATGTTGTGTCAGTACCACAATGTAGTGCCCCACCCGTTCATCTCTTCATGTAAAGAGCAAAGTTAAAAAAGACTTCTGCTGTTTTTTCTGCACACACACACACACACACACACACACACACACACACACACACACACACACACACACACACACACACACACACTACTCAATCAGCAACCCTGCCCCTCAGCTTTTCAAGAAGAAAAAAAAAGGTCCATTCTACTATCACACCAACCAGATAGCCAGATACGCAACACACACCCCTACCTCCCTCCTGTCCCAGCCAGTAAGGTCCAATTTCTGCACCCTGCCCCCTGACCTTCCTTCCTCTCATTCTAGTAAAAAAAAGAACGAAAAAAAGAAAAAAAATATTTATTTTAAACAGTAGCAAACAGCTTGCTAAAAGTGAAGAAAGTAGTTATTACAGTTTATACCTCATATGGAGAGTTACCGTGCTCATGTTTCAGTTAAAAAATTTATTTTTTTTACTTTTAAAATGTAGTAGTTGCTACAGTTTAGATCACATATGAAGCACTACAGTGCTCAAGTTTGACAGCAGATGCAATACTGAAATGTAAAAGTTGGTATACATTATACAGCAATTGAAATTAGCTGATTGTGTCCCACTCCAATAGCTTGCACCCAGGGCAGTTGCCCACTTTATCCCACCCTAGCTATGCTACTTAATGCAATACTATACTCAGGCTATTTTCTATACAGCATTAAGTGGCCATTTTGTACACCAGACATTACCTATCCATGCAACAGTGCAGTAAGGGCAGGGTAAAAATATCATCAATGATGGAATTGGAGACTATGTATAGCAAGGGAATGTGTGACATGGCTGGTAGATTTATGCACAGAATGCAAATAAACATACATTGTATAGTCTGTCTTTGTACTTGAGTTGGGGATATTTAGCAGCCTTAAGGTCATGGGCACTGGTATGCCTTAAAATGGGTTATTGACATTTGGAAATTCCAGCCTGATGCATCCCCAGCAGAGACTTGGGATGGTGAATCCATTTCAATTAGAGCATCGAACAATGCACAAAAGCAATCTCACCAAGTTTCTCAATCAAATATATCAGTCCTCCAATAAAATAAACTAGTACTCAATGGAAAGCGTATAATTATAAGTTTATTATAATGGAAGGAGCCAAAAACAGAAACCAAAAACTGATTTCAGGTATCCTACCACTACATTAGTTGTGAAACCATCTTCATGAAACATTCATTTAAATAACACTTCCATTATTATCAGGTGATCGTAATTAACCAATAATATTATTGACCCCACTTTTTTAGCCATGTATTATAAAAAATGTAATGTGATATACTGCACAGTCTGTCTTGTCATATGGATGAGATAGTTGATGAAATGATGGAGTGGAGATTCAATTACTTCAAATCCATTTTGAAATCTCCTTTAATCAAGTCTTGGCACACTTCAGTTAAGTTAATTCTCAATAGATTATTATGATTAGTTATTCTTTGGACAGTAACTCATTTCAAGATGTTTTGTAGAATAATTGATCTTTTTTGCTAAGCCATATAGATTGACGTAAAGGCTGGGTCCTGTTCCATGATTTATTATGTGAAAGAATTTGAACATATGTGCACACATTGGGTTTTTTACATTGATTGTTATCAGTCTTGTGAAGTATTTTACATAGGCAAGAAAGAAGATTACCAGAATAAATTTCTGAACACATTTCCCCCTCTTAAATATGTGACAACAGCAATACCTTATTTGGATTACAATGGATTCTCTTATACAGCTAAGGATATGAGGGAATAGAGTGAAAAAAAGATATTACTGAAACAAATGATTTAGAAACTCTTGATTATGGATATGGATAGTAACATACTATGCATAGTAAGGCAATGTATATATACAGGTTGGGAGCATTTTTATCTAGCAGAAGGGAAGCCGTGGACCAGAATTAATAAAGAATTGATATAATTTATTCAGAAGGGGTAGAGGGCAGTAATGCAGTAGGATAAGTTGTTTCTCCCTACAGAGCAAGATGGTTTAGGATTATTTGATTTGAAGGGTAACTTAGAGCTATGCAGTTAATGCTGAAATGCGTAACACAAGCAGAAGGTTATAAATGAATGTTAAAAGGCATGATGATGAAATTTGTTTGGGGGGGACAAGAAATAATGAGAGAGTAGGGTTTTGTATGCAATCCCTTATGTAGAAAAACAACCATGCAAAATATTATAGTTATAAAAAAGTAGAAAGCATTCTAACAACTAAGCCAACAAGAAAATGAACAAAGGAGATTTTACTAGTAGGTATGACTTCAAGTAGAGGCTTAGAAGATATGCAAGGGGGGACTAATATTTATTGGAAACAATTTGAAAAGGATCCAAGGTATTCAAAGCAAAGAACTATGGAAGGAAATGCATTGGAGTGGGATGAGGCCAACTAGAAATTTGGTCTACAGGTTTGAAACTGCCTGAACAGAGTATAGGCAAAGAGAAAGGGACAGGTGAGTGCTAAATAAAATTCCAACTCTGACTGAGTTTTCACTTGAGTCTAATACAGAAGCTGCTGTTTAACAAAGGATAATTAGTAGGACATGCAAAATATTGCATGATAACTATAAGAATCAATTAAAAGAAGTCAGAAGAGGTTAGAAAATATTTGGAAGAAAAAAATGAAAGGCAGTATACAAAGGGACAGTGGTAAGACAAATGTATGGCTCCAAAGTATGCAACAAAAGTCCAGAAAGTTTGGGAATTTTGCATGGAAGTGTTTGCATAGGTATTTTGTATCAAAGCAGACATCAGATTTTTTTTGTTAGGAAGATAGCATTTGCTGGAGGTGTAATGGGAAAGAGAGAAAGACAAATGGGAGCATGTTTTTGTGAGGATTGCAATGAGTTGGCAGATTTTAAAAAAAAATCAACACATGGTACATTGTCAGAAGTGTTGGGGAGCAAATGATTGTAATTAAATAAATTGTTATTTTGAACTGGGATATAGGAGCTGGATTGCCTAGACATAGTAAGGCCTATTTAAGATTAATGATATTGGCTGCCAAAAAGGCAATTACTGCAACATGGAAGTCAGAATCTAATCCAGTTGTGACTGAGGCATTGAATGTTGTATCCAAGATACAAGAATTGGAGGTGGGATCTTAAGAAAAGGGAAGGAACAAATGTCATATAAATAAATAAAATCTATAGGAACAATACATTTAGAATAATGTTCAGGAGAAGGAGTGATATTTAGGGGAAGACAGGACTTGATCAATTTATGTAGTACAGGATTAAATGTAATTGTTAAAAAGAAACTGGTAGCTAATGATATCACATATTCTGAGCCTGTGGACATTGCTAACCTGCCAACAGGTTCTGTGAAAACTTCACTCCCCTGCCCCCACCACACATACCCTATCACATCCCTACCACCTTGTAGATCAGAGCATGTGTATGCACGTTTAAGAAGCATTTCCAGATGTAAGCACATGCATATAAATAGTGAGCATGTGCAGGTAGCAGTGCCATTTTGAGAGAACAGCCAGAGTGTGAGCATGCATGAATGTGGCAGTCTGTTTATAAGTTTATTTAAGTTTGTTACAAAGCCTCAATACTGATATGTTTGTGTACAATAAAGCTGCTTGAAGTGAGCCCACAACTGCTTGTCTGTTTTATCCTGACTGGACTTGTGACATAGTGTCAGAACCAGGATTAAGAGAACAACTTCTTCAAGCCATGAGGAGCAGCATTGAAGGGGAAGGCAGATTAAGCAGGTTGAGTGAAACAGAACTCAGACAAATGAAAAGGGGCCAGAAAAGAACTTAAGGTAACGAAAACTGCACAGATGATTTATTTGGCAAAAAAAATGAAACAGTGTATTTGTAAGGCACAAAACACATTATTAATCAAACAAGTAGCACAAAACATATTATTAATCAATGAAAAGGCACAAACTACATTGTTAATTAAATTAAATGTTCAACACTACGATATTTGATAAAACTAGCAGAGATGTACATATGGGGCTCGGAATTACCTTTGGTTTGCATAATGAGCATGTTTGAAGTAAAACGGGCACAAGAAAAGTATACTGATCATGATAAGAGGTTAAAAGGGCATACGTAGTACAATAAAAGGGCAAATTAAGCTTAAAGAACAAGGCAACTGCATTTTTTTTTTTTTTTGTAAAAGACTGTGTTTGGGGACAGACTACTATTTT
Source organism: Protopterus annectens (assembly GCF_019279795.1). Taxonomy (NCBI): domain Eukaryota; kingdom Metazoa; phylum Chordata; order Ceratodontiformes; family Protopteridae; genus Protopterus; species Protopterus annectens. The sequence continues at coordinate 125,333,411 of NC_056731.1, read as the reverse complement.
TCATTGACCGAAGTCAATCAAAGCATAACTAGAGTTGTTCTCAGTATCTAAGAGTCTGCAAAGTGTTTGCAGAGTGTGTGTGCTTTATTACAGTGCAATTATTTCAAAAGGTTTGCTCTGTGCTAAGTACAGTTATATTGCAACGTGAAGTCAAAGTACAGCCATTTCGAAAAGTTTCTTGTGCTGTGTGCATTTATTTGCAGAGTGCTGCCATTTCAGAGTGTTTCTTCCACTGTAGAGTTATTTCACAAAATACAACCATTTTGAAGAGCTTCTTTGCTGTGTACAGTTTATTTATGAAGTGCATTCATCTCACAGTGTTTCTTACTGGGAGCTTCTTCTGCTGTGTACAGTTTATTCGCAAAATACAGTCATTTTGAAATATTTCTTACAGTGATGAGTGGTTTCACAAAGTACAGTTATTTCAAAGTGTTCTTGCACTATGGAGACTTATTTGTCAAAGTGCAGTAATTTCAAACAATTTGTTGTGCTATTGGGCATAATTCCAAGTACTGGTATAAAGTTCTGGCATGCATATATTTATGTGTGTATGTTAGTCCATGATTTCAAGCACCATCACTACTGTGCGTTGCTATGGCTGAGGCACTTCGCAGATGAAGTCCACTTGTGTTTGATCATAATATAGCAGAAAATTGGAGAGTATTTGAACAGGAATATGATATTTTCATACAAGCAGCTTTTTCTGACAAAGATGCAAGTAAAAGGGCATTCATTTTGTTTAACTTAGTTGGGTCAGAGGCTATTGAAAGAGAGGGTTCATTTGTGTATTCAACAAAAGTACATGCAGGAGAGGGGGAAACCACCATATTGTGATACTGGCTGAATCAAGGTAGGACCCTGAGTGCTTGAAACATAAATTTAGAGAAATGTGCAACCCCAGACAAATGTTTCATTAGACAGGCACTTATTTTATAAAAAAGACCAAAAGCCAGGTGAAACTTTTGCAACTTATATCACCGACTTGAGAAATAAGGCTAAAACGTGCAGATCTGGTGACTTGAAAGATGAGTTAATAAAGGACAGGCTTGTGTGTGGTGTTAATAGTACTGCAGTGCAAAAGATTTTGCTTTGTGACAGTGATTTAACCTTAAGCAGAGCCATAGAGATTTGTCAAATCAATGACCTCACAGAAAGGCACACAAATATGCTTGCACATGATAAAAGCATGGGTTCAGAAGCCTCTATAGCATGCATAGGCAGCATGCAGCACATGGTAAGCAGAAACAGGACTAAGTACATGGCAGCTGCAACCCCTGCAGGTTTGGCAGGGAGATCCCGTAGCTTTCTAGCAAGTTCCAAAACTAGCTCATTAAAAAGGGCATGCTCAGTACAATACAAGGGTGAGTCAGCAAAACTCAAGTCAAGTCTTAATGTTAACTGTCATAATTGTGGAGCTAACCATGACTCTAAAAGAGAGAAGTGCTTAGCATTTGGTCAGCAATGCCACATGTGTAAAAAATTGAATCATTTTCAGAAGGTTTGTAAATCAAGCAAGCCTCATTCAGTTATTAAGAAAAATCAGTCAAAAAAGGAAGTTGATCATGTAGAGAGCTGCAACCCTACTTTCTCTGTAGATGGTGTATCAGTCAAGGGCACCAGAACCATAGAGTGAGGGGGAGGGAACACCCCCCACACACTTTTACAGCTGCAAGACTTGAAAAATTAATAAAGCGACATAAAACTCCATGGAGGAGTTTTTCTTTATGGAGAACCCAACATGGGAGGACTTGTGCATGGATTTAAACACAAGCACACGGAAGTTACTAGCTGTTCCATTGGTGTTTGATCACATTTGTGCCTAATTTGTAAGGACAGTTATGCTAGCCCGGAGTGCTGAGGAATGTTTTCTGCTTCTCCGGTGCTTTCTTACGGTAAGGAGAGTTTTGCTGATTCATGATTTTTTCTAGCTCTGGTGGTTAGAGTTATTCAGGCTGAAATGCTGTACCTTAAGTGCAAGGAACAAGAGCCTGGATTCTCTACCCATGCCACCACTTGTGATTCAGTGAGTTGAGCTCATAGCTCTCAACTGTCCAGATTTTCATGAATATTTCCTCATACTTTTGGTTTGTTCCTCTTAAAATTTGTGGTTTTCTGGCAAATCAGTGAGAACTTAATTCACTAAATAATAATAGCCCTTTCAGTCCTCCTATCTTTCAGGAAACTTGTGGTAACCCAAAATGCTTTATTTTAGCAACTTTATAAGATTATACCAGCAACATTTAAAATGTGTCCCTGGTTTTGGGCCTTTACCCCCCCCCTCCAAAAAAATAATAAATGTTGGCTTTTTCCAGATTTCTTGTGCTGTGAAGTTGAGAGATTTAGTGGAGTGTAAAGTGATTTTACAAGGAACTGAGAGCTTCAAGGGAAGATAAGTTTAGTGTTGCTTATGGTAAGTGTGCTTGTGTTGTTAGTAGCACAACAGGTAATATACTTGCTTTTGATGCAGAAGGCTGTGGGTTCTACTCCCACAATATTCAGATGGATCGCTTATTCTGTACTGTGTTGTACCTTAAAGGGAGTGGATGCTGCAGTCCTGTGAATGTCCTCCATTAGAGGAATTACCTAGTAACTATAAACCTTTTATCAGTTTGCCATCCAATTCCTATTGCAATATTACTAGCTTTTCATATTTTTTAATGTAACATAGGCAATTTATTCTTCAAGGGCAGCAGGCACTTTATTTGTAGATGAAACAATGACATATAAAGTTGTTTGCTAGCAGCAACCTCTTCATTAGTTACAGATCCCTTTAATGTGGAATAATTTAGATGACTTACTTCTGCAGAGATTTTGCATATTTACTGATATTGGTGGATTGTAATGACAGAAGTTTGAGTGGCCTTTTATGGTTGAAATTTTCTAAAATGGGTAGTTTTGTCATTCTTGGTTCATACATTTTGTTTCATTGCTTACCAAAAGGCTGTTCAAAACTGCAAATTTAAAACACATTCTAACAACTAGTTCAAAATGATGTGAAGATTACTGATCCTACAGACATTGCCAACATACTGGCTGACAGGTTCAGTGCAAACTTCTCCCCCCCCTTCCCCCCAAAAGGAGAGATATCTATACCAAGCGATTGCAGCCCCCCAAACATCTCCAACGCCCAAGTGAGAACTGCTCTCTCCAAAGCAAAAAACACAGCATCCATGGGACCTGATGGTGTCCCCGGCTGTGTGCTCCACGAACTCAACGAGGAATTAAACCCACAGCTAGGACAGCTGTTTAATCATAGTCTTACCTCTGGATACGCACTCCAGGAGTGGCGCACTGCAACTGTGGTCCCACTTCACAAAGGCGGTGCCTCCACCGACCCTGGAAATTACTGGCCCATTAGCTTGACAAGCCTTATCTGCAAAGCCATGGAGAGGATCATAATGGACCTCATAAATAAAGACATAGGAATTTGCAGACTTTGGATCCATCCCAGTTTGGCTTTGTCAAAGGCAGATCATGCCTTCTAAACTTGGTTGACTTTTTCGAAACAGTCACCAAAGCCATTGATGAGGGAAAGGCAGTCCATACAGCCTACCTCGATCTGGCAAAGGCCTTCGATACAATACCCCACTCGGGTATCATTGAAAAACTCATCAGCTTAAATGTTAACCCATACATCACAAGATGGGTTGCAAACTGGCTGAGTGACAGAACCCACAGGGTCAGAGTTGCTGGCGCCATGTCAGACTCAAAGCCTGTCACAAGTGGTGTACCACAGGGCTCAGTCCTGGGCCCACTCTTGTTTGGCATCTACTTTTCCAAGTACAAGCAAACACAGGAGGGTTATGGCTGACAAAGTTTGCAGATGACTGCAAACTGGGCCATAGTAGAAAACACATCTGACACAGATATCCTTCAGAAGGGTCTCACAGAAACGGGTAACTGGTGCCAGAGCCATGGCCTAAAGTTAAATGCCAAAAATGCATAGTCATACCCTTCGGGAAAAACAAGGTTACCCCTAGCTACCAAATAGGTGGCAATCCACTGAGCACAGAAGAAGTTATCAGGGACCTGGGGACCCAGGTTGATAGTAGTCTGTCATTCAACACCCATGTAGCTAAAGTAGTTAGGAAGACCTTCTACATTGCCCACCTTATCATGAAGGGATTCTCATCTAGATCAAGGGAGGTCATAGTCTCCCTATACTCATCACTCATCAGACCAATGATTGAGTACAATGCCCCATTCGGAATGTATCTGACCCGACACTTGCAGCAGCTGGAGTGGCCACAAAAGTTCCTCACCAAAAGGATAAAGAGTCTCAAACATCTGTCCTATGCTGCCCGACTGAAAGAACTCCAGCTCTATTCAGTCGCCACCGCTTGCTCAGAGGTGACCTTTGCCTAACATACAAGGCAATGTCAAACCCAGATTTGATGAATATGCTTCACCTCAAAAAATCTAGATCCGTCAGAGCCACAAGGGCGGGAGACTTAAACCTCGACACAGCTATTAATAGGATGTGCTGGAGGGATAGATTCATCACCCAAAGACTCCCTATGCTGTGGAATAAAATCCCGGTATATGTGAGGCAGAGCACCTCGCTGGCCTTGTTCAAGAGAAATCTTGACCAATGGATGGGAGATCGCATATATACCCCAGGGATTACCTCAGTGTCACTGCTCGACAGAGGCACAGCAAAATAATGGGTATAGTTCCCCATACTAAAGGGGTGGCGTAAGCCACAAAACTATGGGCTAGGCTTGTAAATGCCCTCGGGCAGATAGCCTAGTATGAACCTATGAACCTATGAACCTATGAACAAGCGGTGCTGTATTATACAAGGAATATAATTTAATACAATCAGAAAGGTGAATCAAAGAATGCATACATGTATGCATGACCCCAAAAACGTGTAAGGAGCCTACGGTTTGAAAACGGCCGAGAGGTAAGCTTAGTCTTCCACTGGCCTGATGCAAAATGAATGTGGGTTTTCATGCCATTTCAATAAATGTGAGTTTCCAAGGCAGAGAGTATACTGCTCATGCTAAGTCTGTTTTCATTGCAAGACAGTATTGTTTGTTTAGCAAATGGCTCAGTATTTGTGCTATTTTATTTCAATTGCTGTAATAATTGTAGAAGTAAATAAGAAAACAATATGCATGCTGACAGGTTTGAACAGTGTTTATGGTAAGTGAGGAGAAATAACCAAGTAATGGAACACTGGAGTGGCTGGGGAGGGGCTGCTGCTGGAGCTGTAGGGGGTTGCTGCAGGAGGGGCTGCTCTGGGGGTACCCAATCTATTACCCAGCTCTCATGATCCAGCTCTCGTATTTTGTACTGTTATTTACTATAAATGATAAGAAGTTGGAATGACACAACAAAGTGTCAGTTGTAAAAAATAAGCACTTTTGTTCTGTGTTTGACAATACAGGAAAGAAATTGCTTTTTTTACAACTGACACTTCGTTGTTTCATTCCAACTTCTGATTGTTTATGATGTTCACTTTAATAATAGCAGTAATATTGTTGAACATGTCATTGCAGTTCTGTGGACTGTGGACCTCAACTGAAGTGGCAGCAGCCTACCCAGGTACATTCTGGGCAGTCAGTTATGAAGTAATAACAGTAAAAGTGATGATAATGATGATGATGATGATGATAAAATATGACAATGCAGGCAAGAAACTGGAATAACTTTGCTGTTACTGTGTTTTCAGAAGTTAATGCAAGTTGGTGCCAGTTTTGTTAGATTTTTAGTCATGCCAAAAACAATTTATTTAAAAGAACAAAAAAAAAAAATACTGTGTGATTTTTTTTATTCTGGTTCATAGGTTCATACTAGGCTATCTGCCCTAGGGCATTTATAAGCCTAGCCAGAGTGTGTTTGGTTTTCGCCACCCATTTTAAATTAATTTTGCTATGCCCTTTTTCGAGGTTAGTATACTCTGCCTCTGTCTAACAGTGACACAGAAGTGATACCCGGGGTAAACCTACGATCTCCCATCCACTCATCAAGATTCCTCTTGAAGAGATTTAATGATGGACTCTGCCTAACCTGGACTGGGATTTTATTCCAGAGTGAAGGGAGCCTCTGGGTTATGAATCTGTCCCTCCAGCATGTCCTATTTATTTCAGTGCTGAGGTTCAAGTCTCTCGAGCACATAGCTTGATGGGATTTGGATTTTCTGAGGTGCAGCATGTCCATTAATTCCGGGTTGGACATGACTTTATACATCAGGCACAGATCGCCTCTGAGCAGGCGGTATGCTACTGAGTAGAGCTGGAGTTTCTTTAACTGGACAGCATATGGCATCTGTTTGAGCCCTTTGATCCTCTTGGTGAGGTACTTTTGGGGTCTTTCCAGTTGCTGCAGGGGTCTGGTAAGGTACATCCCAAAAGGGGCATTGTACTCAATTATGGGCCTGATGAGGGATGAGTAAAGAGGCACGATGACCTCCCCTGATCTAGATGTGAATCCCTTCATGATTAGGTGGGCTATATAAAATGTTTTTCCAGCCACTTTGGCCATGTGGTTGTCAAATGAGAGATTGCTATCAACTTGGGTCCCCAGGTCCCTAATTACTTCTTCTGTACTTTATGGATTACCACCTATGTGGTAATTTGTGGGCACTTTGTTTTTGCCAAAGGGGATGACTATACACTTTTTGGCATTTAGCTTGAGGCCATGGCTCTGGCATCAGTTGTCTGTTTCTATGAGGCCCTTTTAGAGGATGCTTGTGTTGGCTGGAGAGTTGATTATGGCACCCAGTTTGCAGTCATCCATGAACTTGGTCAGCCACAGTCCTTCCGTGTTGGCCTGTACCTCTGAGAAATATATACCGAACAAGAGAGGTCCCACGACTGAGCCTTGTGGGACACCACTTGTAACTGGTTTGGAGTCTGACATGGCTCCAGCAATTCTAGCCATATGGGTTCTGTCCTTGAGCCAGTTTGCAATCCATCTAGTGACATAGGGGTTTATATTTAAGCTGGTGAGCTTATCTATAATGCCCGAGTGGGGTATTGTATCGAAGGCTTTTGCGAGGTCCAGGTAGGCTGTGTGGACCACCTTCCCCTCGCCAATGGCCTTGGTGACTGTTTCAAAGAAATCAACCAGGTTTAAGAGGCAGGATCTGCCCTTAACAAAGCCAAACTGGGTAGGATCCAGTGTCTGTAGGTCCCCAATATCTTTATTTATGAGGTGCATGATGATCCTTTCCATAGCTTTGCAGAACAAGCTAGTCAGGCTTATGGGGCAATAGTTTCCAGGATCCGTTGAGGCACCACCTTTGTGGAGAGGGACCACTGTTGCTGTACGCCACTCTTTGGGTACATATCCTGTAGTAAGGCTGAGAATGAACAGTAGTTTTATGTTTGGGTTTAGCTCTTCTTGGAGTTTCATGTAGGACACAGCCCAGGACACTGTCTGGTCCCATTGATGCTGTGTTTTTTGCTTTGGAGAGGGCGGCTCTTATCTGAGCATCTGAGATGTCGGGGGGGGTAGCACTCTGCTGGGATAGATATTTGCCCTTTTGGTTGGGAGGGGGGGAGAAGTTTGCGCTGAACCTGTCAGCTAGGATGTTGGCAATGCCTGTGGGTTTGGTGAATTTTTTGTCATTTTGGACTAATTCTGAGCATATCTGGGAATTCCCACCCAGGTTCCTAACATAACTAAAGAAAGCCTTGTGATTATCCTTAGTGTCCTGTGCAATTTTTCTCTCGAAGCTGGCCTTAGACGATTTTATGAGTGCCCATAGTTTTTTGCTAATACTGATCAGAGATGCCTTCCCTTTTTAGGATTTTGCTCTATCATGTAGTAGCTTCCTCCTTTTATTGTATAGTTTGTTTATGGCTGGGTTTATTGTATAGTTTGTTTATGGCTGGGGTCCACCAGACAGGGCATCTGCCTTTGGAGGATTGGGTCTTGGTTTTATTTGGGATTGTATGATCCATGCATTCCTGAAGGTGTTCATAGAATGCATTTATAAAGGATTCTGCAGTCTGGGACGTATTTTCCATAGGCCTGGGGGCTTTGAAGGATTCCACCTCAGTTTTGAGGAGTGTGAAATTTGCTTTAGAGAAGATTTTCACTGTGGTTTTCTGGGCAGGGGTGGGGTCGGGATGTGATTATCCAGTGAGACTAGTTTATGGTCTGATCTTACCAGTGAGGGATACACTTCTGGTCTGGCGCATAGAGTCCCCACATTGGTGATGATCAGGTCCAGTATGTTTTCCCCTCTTGTAGGAGTGGTAACAAGTTGTTCCATAGCATTTGAGTTTATAAATTCTAGTAACCTTTGGGCTAGGGTGCTGGAGCTAGAGTAATGCTCCCAGTCTATGTTTGGGTAGTTGAAGTCTCCCAATATAATGGTGTTTGGAGAGACCTTTATATTTTCCAGTGTTCTCAGGAAGACCGAGTGGGGTTACTGTGTTTGGGAGGGTGGTCTGTAGCAGGCTATAAACTAGAAGGCAGTTCTACCCACTGTCAGTTGCACATGGATAGTCTCTGATGCCTCGTGCCATGCCACCAACCTGGAGGTGTGGGTATCTTTGACGAATATTGATACTCCTCCTCCTTTTGTGGTTCGGTCCAAGTTTTGGGACTGAAAAGCATGGTATGAGGTATAACCTGGTAGTGCTGGGGTGCTCTTAGGAGCCTTGAACCAGGTTTCTGTTACTGTACAGATATCGATGTTCTCCATGCTAAGGAGAGTTTCGAGTGCGTGTATCTTGAAATTTAGACTTCTGGTGTTGAGTAGCATTACTCTTAGTTTCTTATCCCTTGTGATACCTATGGAGGTGGGTTTGTCTTTTGAGCCTTGCCTAAAAAAGGCACTATGGGGGCAGCAAGAGCCTTTGCCAATATCCGAAAGCCCAGGGGTGACAGGTGCAAGCCGTCCCTAGTGAAGCATCGTGGCTTGTCGAGCATTTCATCCCTGGCTGACAGGCATTGCATCCCCTTTGAATGACACCAATACTTAAGCCAGTTGTTGAAATTGATCATCTTATCTTTATATTGTGGCATCATTCTTGGTGAGGGTAAGATGCTACTCAAGGTCAGGGTCATACCGGCCTGGGCTACATGCTCAGAGAGCTCCTCTATGTCTCTTTTCATGTAGTCCAGGGAGGTACGTCTCAGGTCATTCACACCAGCATGGACAATGACTGAGTCATATTTGTACTTGCCTTGGAGTGACCTGAGTGCTTGTGTTATGTGGCAGATCCTAGCGCCTGACAGGCAGCTTACCATGACCTTCTCCTTGTTCAGTCTGGTGAATGGGACGTCAGTGTGCCTGATGACAGAGTCATCTATTACAAGTGTATCAGGTGTGTTGTTTAGCCTTAAGGGCTGTGACTGTTCGGCACACTGGCTTTGTGAGCTATGTGTTGCACGTGTTTTGTTTTGGGGTGGTGGTTGCTTGGGTGTCTGCTTTGGAGGTCTCTGCTGCTTAGGCAGATTTTTATTTAGAGCCTCCAAGTATGTTTTTGTGTGTTTATGTGTTTGGTTTGCTGTCGTGGTAGGTCTATGTGAGACTGGAATTGTAGTGAGTGTGGTTTCCTTCTCCTCCAGACTGGTTACACCAGTACTGAGTTTAGAGAGCTTAGCTTCCAGTTTGGCTATATGGTTGCATCTCTCACATGTGTTGGAATTTGTTGGGAGGAGGAGAGGGTTGTCTGTGTACATGAGGCAGTTGTCACATTGCCTCAAGATTCCCAGATTCACCAGCTGGACTGGAGAGGAGATGACAACTGACCTTTGGACATGCTAGAATAGTATTTGGAATTCCTTTATAATTGAAAAAAGGGCCAATGGGGAACAAGGTACTCAAGGGGAGTTTGTGAGGGTGTAGTGCTTTTAATTTTTTAGTGCTGACTTATATAATTGCTTTAGTGAGCAAGTACCAGGTAACTTAAATGCAATGTGTTACATGTAACTTAAATGCAAAAACGACAAACAGTAACTTTCTTTCAAGTGAAACAAGGAAATAAGTAAAGTAAGCAATGCAGATATCACTAGGGATCCACAGAAGCACTGAAAAGCCACGTTTTAGGTGGAATTAGCATTTCAGGGAAATAACAAGCAAACAAACAACAAGCATACAAACAAAGCTAGATTCAGCAGCCCTGGATCTAGTCTATGCTACAGCAAACAAGGTGTACCAATTTCAGTAAGAAACAGTTCAAATATGCAGGCACTATAAGCCTCTAACCAGAAATTCCCAGCTCAGAAGGGCGGAGTCCAGCCTCTCCTCCCACAAGAGTGCAGACCACGAACTTTCTTAATGTAAAATAACTGGCCTGAAGCCAAAGTGCTTAAACCAGAACTAATACACTTTTAGAATAACAGACACTGAGCCCTCAATCAGCAGTTCCCAACTTAGAAGGATGTAAGCTACCTGTCCTGCCACCACAGTGCAGGCCACAAACCTTCCTAATGTAAAGCAACTGGTCTGAAGCCTAAGTGTCTAATCCAAAAGACCTAGAATGATAGCTACACTTTAATCAAGTTACTACCAAGCAGTAATAAATACAATTGAATACTTTAAAGTATGCCTGGATTAGTGCTCAAGTTATACAAGCAAAGCTAGATTCAGCAGGCCTGGATCTAGTCTATGCTGCAGCAAAACAAGGTGTACCAATTTCAGTAAGAAGCAGTTCAAATATGCAGGCACTATAAGCCTTTAACCAGAAATTCCCAGCTCAGAAGGGCAGAGTCCAGCCTCTCCTCCCACAAGAGTGCAGACCACGAACCCTCTTAATGTAAAATAACTGGCCTGAAGCCCAAGTGCTTAAACCAGAATTAATACTTTTAGAATAACAGACACTGAGCCCTCAATCAGCATTTCCCAACTTAGAAGGATGTAAGCTACCTGGTCTGCCACTACAGTGCAGACCACAAACCTTCTTAATGTAAAACAACTTGTCTGAAGCCCAAGTGCTTAAACTAAATGGCTTAGAATGAGTTACACCAAGCAGTAATAAATACAACTGAGTACTTTTAAGATGACGCAAAAGCAAAATAAAGTAGGAAGAAACACAAATACAGTAAAAGCATACATTTTTTTCCCCGCTTATAAAAAAAAGTTATTAAAGGTTCTTGCCTGACTTTAAGCCTTCAGTTAGGTTACTTATTATTATGATTTGTTCAAGTTGCCCAGTTTTTGTTGCACTTTTTTATTTTTGAACAAATAAAAAAATGCAACAGGTCGAGCTTGAAAGTGACAAACAGCTTTTGCTCACAGTTTTTATTTAAACTCAAGGTGTAAAGCCAAAAATGTAATGGGTCAGGATAAAGATCAAAGGTCCAAAATCAGGGACAAGTTTTAAATATAACATTGTTCTTATATGCTTTGTAGCTAGACTAATAGGTTTTACATTAGCCTGCATTTTCTTAAGGATATGAATTCCAGAAGTCTGAAACTTGTGCCTATCATTATTTAGGTTTTACAATCCTCATGAATTTCAGAAAATCACACATATGAGGAACAGACCAAAAATATGACATAAAATCTGGGACAGTCAAACATATGCTCTGATCTCTCAAGCTCTTAGGACAAGAATCTGGAGAAAGTGTGAAAGGCTCACAATCATGGGCAAATTTTAAGCTTTCCTCCTGTCCCCAAAGCAATGGATGAAGGTAAAATAATTCATACCACATTACCTTAACCTGGCCAAGCCTTTTGACACAATACCCTACTCAGGTGTAGTATAAAAAATGAATAATGTAGGAGCAAACACTTACATCACTAGCTGGATTGCCAACTTGCTCATACGATGCAGGAGATCAAAATAGCGGAAGAAACCAGTTACCAATGGAGTCACCCAGGGTTCGGTGCTTACACTTTTTCTGTTTGGCATATACATCTCAAAAATAAAAGGAAATGCCAAAGGGCTTTGGTTGACTAAGTTTGAGATGACTGCAAGCTATGAGCAGTTATTGAATCCCCAAATGACTTAACCAGAGTCATAAGAAAGCCTTTCTGTATTTCACAGCTTATAAACAAACTGATGGTGACTGGATCTAGAGATGTTATTGTCACCCTTTACAAAGCCCTCCTTAGGTCAATCATTTTGTATAATGCCCACTTTGATATGTATTTGTCCAAACCCATGCAACAATTGGAATACCCACAGAGATACCTTACTAAAAGGATACAAGTCCTAAACAATACGTCTTGCATGGACCACCTCAATGATTCACCACTATACTCGGTATCCTAGAGAGTGCTTAAGAGATGATGTGCCTGGCATACAAGGCATCCTCTGACCTAATACTGATGGACCTACTGAACATCAGGAAGTCAAATGGCATCAGAAATGCTCAGTCCAGGTATCTAAACTGAATGCTGTGGTGAGATAGATATATATCACTGAGGCTACCATTGTTCCAGAACAGACTATCCATTCAAGTAAAACAAAGCTTATCCCTGTCCATATTCAAATGCAACTTACATCTAAGGATGGGTAATAGAAAATGTACTCCAGGATTGCCTCGTGTGCCACTAATGGACAGAGGCATTTCCTAAATGCTGTATCCCTTACATGGGCCCCTTCAAATTATCTATGGTATGATCACAGTTATTCTCACTAAGGCTAATATATAATTATTAGCCATACGGAGAGGTAAGCCCAATCAGGAAATGTTAATTCAAGCACCAAAAGGGAAATTGGCTAAGCTTAAAATGTCCTCCAAGTGAACCTATGTTGTGGTAGCAAATAGGTTTAAAAAATTGCCTTTTTTAGATCACTAAGTGCCCCTCTCACCCTCCACCCCCCAGCCTTAAACAACTTCTGGCACCTCTGGTATCAGTGGTCAGTGAAAAGGTTAATGCAGTAGATTTCTTGGCAAAGAATAAAGTATTTTGCACTGTCCTGATGAATTGTAAACCCACAGAGCTCAACATAGGCACTGGTTCAAAGTGTAATATCAGCAGAAACACCTGCTAAAGTAACAGCTGGTGAGCAACTTGATTTGGCCAATTGTGCAAAGCTTGTTGCTTATGGAGGTGAAGAGATTTAAACTGAAGGCTCAGTAGTGCTTTCATGCTATTCGGTTGGGAACAGTTACGCCTTCCAATTTTATGTAGTCCGAAGACCTGTGCAGTCATTATTAGGTCTCAGAAGCAGTTTAAGAATGAAATAGCTTTCTTTTACCAAAGTAGTACAACATGTGAGCACAAGTCCCAGTGCCAGCTTTACTGATGCTATTTTCTCAGAGTATGCTGATGTTTTCGACAATAAGCTAGTCAAACTTCCAGTTGTGTACTCCATGAAAGTAGACCCAGAAGTCAGTCCAGTGGTCAGACCAGCAAGAAGACTTCCAATAGCTATGCAGGACTAAGTCAAGGTCCAGTTAGACAAAATGGTGCAGCAAGGTGTGATTTGTCCAGTCACAGAACCAACTGAGTGGTTGTCATCCATGGTAGCTGCTCATAAGTAAAATTCAGATGAAATCAGAATATGCATTGACCCAAGAGACTTGAACAAGGCATTAAAAAGATCTCATCACTCTATGTGTACAGTCAAGGAGATTGCCGCCCTCATGCCAAATGCCACTGTTTTTTCTGTCTTAGATGCAAAGAGTTCATTTTAGCAAGTAATGCTTGATCATAAATTTTCACTACTGACTACATTCATTTGGTCGATGCAGATTCCTCAGGATGCCTTTTGGAGTGAATTCTGCCAGTGAAGTCTTTCAGCGTGCAATGGAGCAACTTTTCTCAGACTACCTATATGCAATAATAGTTGATGATTTAGTGGTTGCAGGCAATGGTGAAGCAGAGCACGACAGAAACCTCAGTAAAGTTCTGGACAGAACGCGTGAAGTGAATTTAAAGCTCATTCTCTGAAGTGCAAATTCAGACTATCAGAAGTTACTGATGTAGATCATTTATTTACCAGTACAGGCTTATGACCAGATCCTTCTAAGTAAACAGCCACTCTTGAGATGCCAGCTCCAGACAATGTCCAAGCCCTAGAGCATTTTCTTGGTATGGTTAACTATTTGGGCAAATTTATCCCTGACTTTAGTGAGTTATCAGTGACTTTAAGAGAGCTGACATGCAAACATTTTGCCTGGTCATGGAAAGAACAACAGCAAAGAGCATTTGATATCTTCAAACAGCAAACTGCTAACCTGCCTATCTTGAGATACTATGATGTTCACAAACCAGTAGCTCTTTCCTGTTTTGCTTTAAAGTTCAGTCTTGGTGCAGTTATTCTTTAGGACAGCAGACCTGTTGCCTATGCATTTAGAACTCTTATCCAAACTGAGATGTAGCATGCTCAAATTGAGAAGGAACGTTTGGCAATTGTTTTCACATGTTCAAAGTTCCATGATTATATTTATGGCCGAGCTGTCCAGATAAAAACTGACCATCAACATCTAGTCATTATTTTAAAGAAGCCTATGCATTCAGCTCCAGCAAGACTACAAAGAATGATGCTCAAAGTACAAAAGTATAATTTCAAAATGGTCTATACAAAAGGCAAACTTCTTTATCTGACTGATACCTTATCCAGATTGTACAGAAATGCCACGGAACAGCTTGATGCAGAGAATTTTGACTTTGATGTCATGGAAGTGTGTAATTTTTCTACCATGAGACTTGATGAGCTGAGAGATCATACAAAGACTGATCCAAATTTGCTAAGCAATCCTGTGTACCGCCAGTAGCACAATCTTATTTTCCATACAGAGATGAGATGCTGATGGAAGATGATATCATTTTCAAAGGTCCAAAGGTTACTGTTGATAATTTCATACAGCATGAATCCATTCAGATTTTGCATCGTGGTCACCCAGGTTAATATTCAACCAAAAGAAAGGCAAGAGGACTAGTATTTTGGCCTTCTCTATAGAAAAACATTGATAAAGTGTATTCTTCTTGTTCTGTGTGCAGCAGTACTAAGCCGTATTTGTAAAAACAGCTACTTCATATAAGTCAAATTCCTGAACTACCTTGGTCAACAGTAACCACTGACATATCTGAGTGGAACAATCAGCATTACTTAGTGTTGGTAGACTCTTATTCAAACTGGTTTGAAATGGATTTGCTACCTAACTTAACATCCAGTGCTGTTATTACTAAGATGAAGCGTCATTTCTCAGTCCATGGTAGTCCTCACAAAGTTATTTCTAACAACAGTTCTCAGTTTACCAGTCAATTGTTTCAGAGATTTGCAAAAGAGTGGGACTTCATCCATGTTACTAGTAATCCTGAATGCCCACCGTCAAATGGCCTTGCTGAACATGCAGTACAGAATGCAAAGCAATTACTAGAGAGATCAAAGTGTGACAATACTGATAGCTTCTTGAATTTACTTAATCTCAGAAATATACCCCATGACAACCTACAAGGCTCGCCTGCTCAGAGACTTCTATCTAGGCAAACCAGAACAACCTTGCCTTTCAGCTCTAGTTTGTTGATGCCTAATACTAAAAACACCAGGGCAATCAAAGCCCAACTTTTTAATAAGCATTCTTCTCAAACCTCCAGCTATGATACAATGAACAGATTTCTTAATCCATTAAAAGGTGAGATAGTGAAGATCCAAACGGTGAAGGACTTTGATTGAATCGGTCAAGTGAGAGGTATATGTGCTGATCTGAGATCCTATTTAGTGGAGTCTGAGTGTATAGAATACAGGAGAAACCACAGACATCTTCTTCCTGTATCAGAAATGATATTACAGCATCATACCTGTGATACAGACTCTAGACCTCAGAGCAACCTGACAGTGTTCATACCGAACAACATGTCTCAGTATCCATTCCTGTTCCTGATGATGTCCCACTTGTTGAACATTCCTTGAAGACAGTCTCTGTTGCTAGATCCAATTCTGACTTTTATGTTACACGATCAGGTCATATTTCCAGACCTAGTGTAAATTACACAGCAACCTGAACATGATTGTTTTTATATGTGTCTGATTTTGTTTGATTGCATGTCAAATAATTAGTTCTGTATACTTGCATATCAAAAGATCATTTCTGTAAATTGCATGTCATTGAATACTCATTTCATATATGGACTGTTTTTCAAAGAGGGAGGATGTAGATCAGAGCATGTGTATGTACCTTTAAGAAGTATTTCCAGATATAAGCATGTGCATATAAATACAGAGCATGTGCAGGCAGCAGCCCAATTTTGAGAGAACAGCCAGAGTGTTAACATGTATGAGCATGGTAGTCAGTCTAGTTATAAGTTTATTTAAGTTTAAATTGCAAAGCCTCATTCCTGATGTGTTTCTATGTAATAAAGCTGCTTGAACTGAACCCACAACTGCTTTTCTATTTTATCCTGACTGGATGAGCGACACACCTGTCCTTTACCTTGTATCTCTAAAGAGCAGGTTGTGAATGCCCTCTCTAAGGTCAAAACACAGCTGTGTGCTTTTTTCTTGATTTTAGTTCTTGTCACAGACTTGATAAAGGCTTTATTGCATTAATTAGCCAAAAACGATTTTAGTTAAAAGTCTTTTTATGTATATCTTTTTATGTATATGTTATGCTTTTCTTAATACCTGATCTTGGAATGTGGGTTGCAAATAGATAGGTAGTGTTTTACTTAACTAGGATTTAGTTTGATCTAATCAGCAGCAGTGTGTGGGGGTGGGTACTTGCTTTTCTAAAATGCTCTTTTACGGCCTGTTTATGTTGTTTGCCATGAATAAGCTGGTTTAAAATTAAACAATATGTATATTGTCCACACCTACTTCCAAGTATATAAAAGCTGATGTGTTTAACATTGTTTAAATATTTCTAATTTTTTGTTACTGAGGATCACTTTTCTGTGACGAATAAAGGCTTGTTGCTTTGGATCACTCCCTTGGTTTCATGACTTTTGGGAAATATTGTGACTAAGCTCATCAATGAAATTTTAAGACCACTAGGTTCTCTGTGTTTTTTTTTATTTTTTTTCTCAACACTCGTGGTGGTGAGGTTGGCACTAGACAGATTCCTATGCTTGTTCTTTTTTTATACATACATACATACATGCATACATACATACATACAATGACAAAAATGCATTGCTATGTGCTTTTTCTTCTTTTTTTTAATTTCTATTTTTAAAGCTGTGTTGAATATTCTGGATAGGATTAATAGGTGTGACCAGTGGTTTGTCTTCACTTCTCTGTATGTAGATTGTTTTACAAGGTTGCTCCAGCAAGCCTTTATTTGCATATGGTTTCCTCTCTGTAACTCATAGACATTTGTATTATCTATATGTAGCTTTAATGTTATATCTTCAAAATCATTGCATCCCGGAGAAAGAGCAAAACATGTTTTGCAATAGATTTACATTGTTACAGTGACCTCAGACTGAGAAAAGAAAAGTTAGAGTTGCAACCCGTGAGCCAATCCAAAAGCCTTGTTATCAGACTTTGCCATTAATGCCTTTGCTTGAAACTATTGTTCTCATGAGTAGTGTTTGGGTCATTGTTTATCCTTGTAAGGAAACAGTCTGAGTAGTACTGTGTGGTATTTTAAGGAGAAGAGAATCAGTAAGTTATCCCATACCTCATACAACTGTACACAAGCCAAGAAATGAGGAAATAGGGCTACTGAAGAAAGCAAGGAAATTACATAATATTGTATGGTTGTGGTGTGCAGCACATGTGCAGTTGGACATAAAACTTTCTATACTGTGCTGTGCATGATTTGCCACCACTCAAATTGCATATTATAATCTTCCGTGGTGCAGTACAGTAATGCATACATGCATAACAACCATTGATCAAATATCCCCACATTCTTCTGCCAAACCATATTCAGACTTCCTGTGCAGCACGTTATGTGTGGTTGTCCAAAATGGTAGTGTTAGGGTGTGTTAAGATCATGAACAGCACTGCAACCTGTTAGAGATTGTAACATCAATACTGCAGCCTGCCGCAGGTGATCCCCATTTGCTTTATCAGATGGTACTCATAATGGAAAAGGAAACATCCTCTAGATGTAGTAATCCTGTATTGGGGCTTCTATGTAAGCTTCCTCAAATAGTTTACCTCTTGTATGTGGGTTGCCACATACTGACATCCTGGTTCTATACTGCCAGAAGTCAAAGCCCAAAATGTGACCAGTTCAGCAGTGTGTCGGTGTGTGTACATTATCAGGCAGAGGATGCAGCAACAGGTTTGTAAAGTAGTGTGTTGCTGCAGCTAGGGTTGGGCTGGAAAATGTTAGCAACTGATAACATTCACAGCAAACTTCCAAGTGCATTTGGGGAACCAGCTGTATTGCTTTAATCCATCAGTCTGTCTACTCATATAATATTCCACGTTATTACACACACAAGCATGTGTTGCTAAATTTTCCGGTACCTAAAAATTGTAAACATATACGACTCTGCTGAAGTATTCCTTTACATCTTGCTATATCTATGTCTAGACTGTAGCTAGTGGCACCTACAATGTAAGAAGTGACTCATTCTCTTTTTCTACTTCAGCATGGCTCTCCCTAACCAACTCACATTCAAATATCTGTTACATGCATTAGTTGTGACAGTTATTAACAATGTTCCAAGTCAGAAACCATCATTTTTCAGGGAGGAGGTGCTAGTAACAGAGGGAAACAGATGAATACTAAGTGTATGTCTAGTTATTCCTTGTGCCAAATGAGCATGTCTATTATGACAGAAGCAGCTCCTTATGGTTTATCCTAATGCATGGGTCCCCTCCAAATATCAGTGATCTAGTAATTCTCACTAGAGTAATACATACATATAGATCTTGTAAAAGGATATGCTAATCTAAAGTCTAACAGAATAGGTTAATTTTAAGTACTAAATAGGATAACTGACTAGGCTTAAAAATGGCCCACAAGGGCAGTTTGCCTAGTACTGATCTATGAACCTATGAACTTATAACTATTCTGCCTTATATTTATATAGCTACTGGCTGTTAACTGCCATCATACTTCTGTAATTGCACTACTGTACTATTAACCAATATGTGATATACCCCTGGTTATAGCCTTGTCCAGTGCTGTTTCAGTTATGTGTATGGTCAGGCTGGCATCAGTGGGGTGTATGGGCATTGGACCAGGCCGTAACGGTATACAACCCTACAGCGATGCCAATGGAATGAGGTTTGCATGAGCCATCACATGTTATGAAGTACAATGATGGTTGATGTGCCATGTCTGACTTTCAGTTACAGCCCATTCAGTAATGCAACTCACATACAATGTATGTGATATGAGGGCCCCTTTATGAGTCTAATGCCTGCAGATTTTATTTGGATCTGTTTACAGGGACTGCCCAGCTTGGCTACAATAATTGCCTTGTCTAAGCAATGCACTGAAAGTAATATCAATTACAAGAAAGTATGACAAAGTAACATCAATATGTCAACATCAAGTGTATATATTTACAACAGATGCACCATGTAAAATTTAGCATGCATTGCAGCTCAGCCACAAGATGCCAAGTTTAAGATGCTAAAGTAAATTAATAGAGGATTTTATGGATAGTAGTCAATTCAGCCAAGAGCAGAACTTGTGAAATGTGTAGTAAAGGAGAGAGGAAATGTGAGTTACAGCTGTACTAGTAGCTAGTTTCATTATAAGTGGGAGATGGGAATTAATTGTGTATAAGTTAGAAAGTTTGTGAAAGCATGTACATGAGGATGGTAAGATATGTTTTATTTGTTGTCTGAGGGTAGTAAAAACTATTGAGGAAAGCTTCAGTTAGAAAAAGCAAGGAGACTGTAACACAGAACCATACTCAGCTCAAGACTATATTGAAAAGTGAATACTTTTATTGGCTTCTGGAAACATCTATTAGTGCCATTTAATACAGTTTTAATTGTAGTGCCATTATTCTGTACTTTGTGATTATTACTCTTCTAAGTAAAAGTCTCCATACTGACCTTATTTAGGTGAAACAGGTAATATGTGACACATAGTAATATTTTTTAATTGGGTCACAGTATTTTCTTGATGTTTCATGCTTATAGACAGGTATATCCTTTACAGGTTAACGACTACTGTATGTGGCAGTACAATTAATGTAAAGTTAAGGATGTTTTTAATAAGCTTTTTCCATTTGTTTACATTTACCTCACAGCTTTCCTTATTCACAGCTTTCCTTACAAATAATTTGATGAGAATGAAGGTCAACGTCTGGATTGGCTTGAATGATATCAACAAAAAAAACCAGTTTCTCTGGACAGATGGTCGAGGAGTATACTACACAAACTGGTACAGAGGTTACTCAAAGGTATATATTCATTCCCAGTCTGCAAGAAAGCTTCACCTACTGCCTTAATAACTAACATTTGGCTAGTTAACCCTAATTTCAGCACAAATGTTTGGTGTACTGAAGATAATTCATTTTTAAATATTACACTAAATCTGCTAAAATATAGTTTCAAATCAGCCTCAAACACTTAGAAAATGAGGCATGGTTATAGTTACTCAATAATTATTTTACTCTAAATGAGTGCATGCTCATTTATTTGAACACGATAGGCTAACTCAAATAAGGCCATTTATTTTTCTCTTTTTAAGCTTAGTAGAACTGCAAATACTAACTGCCAATTGTTTTTTTTTTTTTTTTTTATAGCAGTTTAAAAATGAGGTTTGCTACGGTAGGCATGTCTGTCCCTGATTCCCTGAATGAAGTGATCTGGATCTGGGTATTAGTAATGAGTGCGCTTAGAGTGTGTGCAGGGAAGAAGGGGTGGGGGTGGAGAAGGGAGAAGTGTATTATAGTTTAGAGTGATGGTGTTGTTTGCTGGTTAAGGGTTTGGAGGTAGGAACAGGTTACACATTGGGGGAAGTGATACAAATAGAGGAGAGGTTTGTTGAGGAGTGCTTATAAGGTAATTTAAGGCAGATGACTGGTTAGACACAGCCTCTTGGTTCAGACAACTTTGAAGAGTAAACTAAGGAAAGAATTCTCAGAATCCAGTTGATCATTCCAATGTAGAAACAGGTACATGGTGCTTGGCAGAAGTGTCAAGGTGTCACTCGTCTTGTGTATTCAAATAAGAAGATGAGGCTTGTGTGTTCATTTAAGTTGTTTATTACACACAAACACATCAGGATGGATGACTGGAACATAAAATCTAAATGAACTAACTAACTAACTGACTGCTACACGCATACATGCTTTCACTCCAGCTGCTCACTCAAAATGGCACTCTTGCTTGCATGTGCTCAGTACTTATATACACATGCCCATAGACTGAAATGACTCTTAAAGGTACAAAACACACTCTGATCTACATCCTCCATCTTTGACTATTTTGTCATGCAAATTAAAATGACAATTAGATGAGCATGCAAATTATACAGACATATATAAACAATAACAATCATGTCCAGGCTGCCATGTGTCTAGGACTAGGTTTTGAGAGATGATCTGACCTCGTAATGTAATAATCAGAACTGGGTTTAGCAACAGGGACACTGGGGAATGTTCTGCTTCAGGAATTTCAGGGATACTTTCAGGAACAAAAACATACTGTATGATGAAATCTCTAGAACAGGAACATTGGACAAATCACTCTGAGAATTAGAGTTTCCATTACAGACAAGATGCTGTAACACTGGCTTAAACACCTGTAGCAAATGTTTCCAATTCCACCTGAATTCCATACCTTGTGACTCAATGATGTACGATTTTGGTTCCTCACACAAATGTTTCACAAGTCCTATTAGGTCAAGTCCTTTTGCTGTCTGCATCCTCACCATCTCTCTTTTTTTTAATGGATTCAGAGGCATTCTGGTTTTGTCATAGTGGGACTTTCGGGACAAACACTTCTTTAGGAGTTGAGCTTTTACTGTTTTTTTAGTTTCTGGCACTTGGAATCAACAAATTCTTACTGATTGGTAGTGTGGTTCTGGTTTGTCTTGGTATAAGTCTCTGAGCTGTTGAACCAGTATATTGTCATGAGGAATGTTTCTGAGATTAAGCAGATTAAGAAGAACATCAGTATTGTTTCATTTGGATTTCTCCAACAGCCGTTTTGCACTTTGAACTGCACATTCAGCCAAGACATTTAATTGTGGGTATTCAGGGCAACTAGTAACATGAAGAAAGTCCAATGTTTCAGCAAAGCTTTTGAACTGCTGACTTGTAAACTGTCAGAAATTACTTTCTGCGGACTACCATGGACAGAAAAATGTCTCTTCTACTTTGTAATGATAGTACTGGAAGTTAGATTAGGATGAAGGTCGATCTCGGACCAATTTGAATAAGAGTCTACTAACACCAAGTAATTTTGACCACTCCACTTGAAAATATTTGTAGCTACTATTGAACAAGGTAGTGTAGGAATCTGGTTTAGCTGAAGTGGTTCTTTTTATTGATGCAGTTTAGTACTATTAAAAATAGAACAAGCTGAGATTTCCTTGTCAATATCTTTTGACATAGAAGGCCAAAATACTAGTCATCTCGCCCTTTTTTTGGTAGAATTAGTTCCTGGGTGGCCACAATGCAAGATTTTAATATACTCTTGTTGCAAGGATGTTGGAACACTCATGTTTGGACCTTTCATGATACCATCTTCCATCAAGATCTCATCTCTGTAAAGAAAATACTATTACACATCTACTGGTAAACAATATTGCTTTGATGGCCATCCTTGACTGATAAAGTGGTTGGGCTTCTGGAGAACTAGATATGAAGATGTGTGGAAAAAATTATTTTTCACTTCCATGACTATAAAATCAGGTTTCTCATTCACGTGCTGTTCAATGTTTTTTTTTGGATGATCGAGATAAAGTATCAGCAAGATAAAGAAGTTTGCCTTTTGTGTAAACCAAGTAGAAATTGTACTTTTGCAGTTTTAACATCATGCATTACAATCTTACAGGAGCTGTGTGCATTGGCCTTTTCAAAATAGCGACCAAAGGCTGGTGGTCAGTTTCGATTTGAATAGGTTGGCCATACATATAATCATGGAACTTCGAACATGCAAACACAATTGCTAAAAGCTCTTTTTCTATTTGATCATACAGCATCTTGGTTTGGGTGAGGGTTCTGGATGCATAGGCTACTAATCTACTCTCTTGAAGAATGACTGCACCAAAACCAAACTTTGATGCATCACAAGAAAGAGTTACTGGTTTCTGAATATCAGAATATCTTAAGTGGGTGGACTGACAATTTTCTGTTTCAGGGCATCGAATGCTCTTTGGTGTTGTGCTGACTAGCACCAGGTTACTTCTTTGCATGTCAGCTCTCTTAATTGTGCTGAATGTTCACTTAAATCAGGAATGAACTTGCCTAAATTGTTGACCATGCCAAGAAAACATTGTAAGGCTGTAACATTGTCTGGAACTGGCATCTCAAGAATTGCAGTTTGTTTTGAAGGATCTGGTCGTAAGCCTGAACTGGTAAACAAATGACCCACATAAGTAACTTCTTTCAGCCTGAATTTACATTTTTGAGGATTCAGTTTAAGATTCACTTTACAATAACGTTCCAGAACATTCCTGAGGTTTCTATCATGTTTGTCTTCACCATTGCCTCCTACGAGAATATCATCTACTATAACTGCACACGGATAGCCAGCATATTGAAAGACTTCACTGGTAGAATTTATCCCAAATGGCATTTCAAAAATCTGTACCTTCCAAATGGTGTACTGAAAGTGGTTAGCAATGAAGATTTTCAATCAAGCAACATTTGCCACAATGAACTCTTTGCATATAAGACAGAAAAAACAGTGGCATTTGTCATAAGAGCAGCATCTTCTTCGACTGTATGCATTGGATGATGAGGTTGTTTTAGTGCACAATACATGTTTTAATATCATCTGAGCTTTTCTTATGAGCTACCACCATGGAGGATACCAATTCAGTTAGTTCTTCTACTGGACAAATTACTCCTAGATGTACCATTCTGTCTACCTCAGCTTTGACTCTGCCTTGCAAGGCTACTGGAACTTTCCTTGCTGGTCTAATGACCGAGCTTACCTCGTGGTCTAATTTCATGGTGTACGCAACTGGGAGTTTGCCTAGTTTGTCTTTGAAAATATCAGCATAGTCAGAAAAAATAGTTTGTGCAAAACTTTTGTTGTTACACATGCTTATATGGTGGATTTCTTTATTAATTGAAAGCAATCCCCATTTTGAACTGTCCTTGAGGCCTAATAATGACTGCACATGTCTCTTGACTATGTAAAACTGCAAGTCATAGCTGTTCCCAGCAGAATAACATGAAAGCACTACTAAGCCTTTGGTTTGAATCTGTTCACCACCATAAGCAACAAGCTTTGCACACTTTGCCAGATCAAGCTTTTACTCTAGCAAACACATCTGCTGGCAAAACATTGCACTTTGAACCAGTATAAACTTTGAGCTCTACATGTCTCCTATTAAATCAGAATAGTGCAAAATACTTCACTCTTTGCTCACAAATCTACTGCATTGACTGTTTCACCAAGCACAGACACACCATCAGCATAAAAAGTAGGGTTGCAGCTTTCTAGTTGACCAATTTGCCTCTTTGAATGCTTTTTTTTAATAAAATAATGTGCCCCTTTAGATTTCTAGAGCCTTTTGAAATTATTCCACTTTTTACATGTGTGAGACAGCTGACCATAAGCTAAGCACTTCTCTTGCTTGGGCTCATGGCTACCTCCACAATTATGGCAGTTGACTATGAGGCTTGTCACAGATTTTGATAAGTCACCCCTCTGCTTTATTGAGTGTGCCCTGGGTTTCACTGTAGGTGCTCTAGGTTTTGCTGAAGTGGCCACACATGTATCTTTTAACCTCATGCTTTATACCATCAACAGTAGCACTGGAAGGCACTGCAAGCATGCATTTTTTATTTGTAAGCATATTTGTGTGTGTTTCTGTAAGCTGATATAGCTGACAAATCTATATAGCCTTATTTAAAGTTAAATCACTGTCTCAAAGCAAAATCTTTCTCACTATATCATTTTTACTACCACACACACACCTGTCTTTTATCAACTCATCTCTCAGATCTCTAAATCTGCAAGTTTTTGCCTTATTTCTCTAGTCAGTTATATATGCTGCAAAAGTTTCACCAGGCTTTTGATCTCTTGTGTAAAATATATGCCTTTCCATTGTAGCATTCATTTGAGGGTTGCACATTTCTCTAAATTTACGTTTTAAGCATGCAGGGTCTTCCCACAGTTTAGCTGGTACCACAATATGATGGCCTTCCCCTTCTCCTGCAAACACAGCAGGTACATGCACAAATGAATGCTACCTTGCAATGGCTTCTGAACCAGCTAGTTTAAGCAGAATAAATGCTTTTGTACATGTGTCTTTATCAGAAAAAGCAGCCTGTATGAAAATATCATACTCTTGCTCAAACACTCTCCAATTTTCTGCAACATTATTATCAGACACAAGTGGACCAGGTTTGCAAAATCCTTCTGCCATGCCATCAAATAGTAGTATAAACCTGCCCCTTGTAATTATGTTCAAACATACACCAGGAACTTGAAAAATATTCAACTGCGCAACATTCTCTTTGAAATAACTGTATTCTGTGAAATAACTGTACTGTAATACTGCATTCACTTGCCAAAACATTGCACACTTCAGATATTTCAAATAGCTTTAGTTGATGTGAAAAAGAAGCACATAGTGAAAAAATGCAGTTGTTTTCCCTTTTTTATACATTTTATTCTATTCAGAAGTTATTTTAAGCATTTTCCCAATAACTGCTAGTACTTTTATCAATATGTCACAGTTTTAAACATTTTGTTTGATTAGAAATTCATTTTGAATGTTTTGAATGCATTCTTTTGTATTTGTTGTGTAAAAAATAATTTAAATGAGTTTTAGTACCTAGAATTATCTTTCTGACCTGTTTGCAAGTCATTTGAGCTTCATATGATTCACTCATGTATATTCCCTCATTACTGACTGTGTGCCTCATGGTTTTGACTATGGATCCGATTCTGACACCATAACAAAAAAACCTAAACAAACTAACTGACTAACTGCTACACACATACATGCTTTCACTCTGGCTGCTCACTCAAAATGGCACTCTTGCTTGCATGTGCTCAGTACGTATATGCACATACCCATAGACTGGAATGGCTCTTAAAGGTACAACACACACTGTGTTCTACAATGGTAAGTTTTTTTTGTTCTTAGAATGGCTTAATGGCAGTAGTGGGAGTTTTTAGACTAGGACTCTTGTACTATTTAGTAATTTTCAGAAATAATAGTAACATAATAGTAAAAAAAATGCTCATTGCACATTAGAGTTATGGTGCTTTTGCTCTTTGGTGTTTGGCTGCATTTTGATGGTATAGTACTGTTACTATGATAATCTGTTCCTCATTCTTGTGTGAAGTTAAAAATCATCTTGCATTGTGTGCTGGGAAAGATGCTGGGACTGCTTAAAGAGATATGGAGAGCTAAAATAAGGGCAGGAGGGATCACCATTTCAGGGGAATGCAGGTTGGCCTTGGGCAGGGTGCTATAGCTTATGCAATGTACAGGGGGTTGCGTGTTTGGGGAAGATGTTATTTGAAGTTTGAACCAGTGGCTTAGATATCCAGCAGTCAGTTAAGCAGTTAATTTTGTGACGGTGGGTGAGGAGCTTGGTATTCCTCAATATTATATGCAAGGGGAGTGTTCCTCAGACTTTCAGGGCAAGAGTATTAAAAAAAAAAAAAGAAAGAAGAGATATGACAAAGTGAGGAGGAGACTGTGGGTCTGTAAAAGGTGAAATTTTTGTCCTCATGGAAGTTTCTTGCAGGGGTATGCAGATGACAGTGCCTAAAGGTGTTGTGCCTGTGACAAATAGGTGTTGATGCTACTGAGCAGAAGCTGGTGTGAGCAGCAGTTGGCACAGAAGGATAACACTGTGAGACATACTTCCTGTGGTTTCAGATTTGACTTTTTCAGCTTGACTTTGCTTTTAATGTGACCTTGAACAATGTAATTAGTCAGACATTGTTCTCATGTCACCACTAAGGAGGGATTGTGGATACAGTGAGTCTACTGGGTTAGCAAATGGATATTAGAAGTTATCAAAAGTGGCATTCATACAGGGTCATAGAAGGCATGCATCGCAGGTATTCCTTGATCAGTTGGATATTCATGTGTAGACAGGAGTTTATGTCCAGCACATTTTTATAGTAGCTGATCAATAAAGTGCAAGAGGATGGGGTAGAGAATAAAATAATTTGGAGCAGTGACATCAGTCAGTGGCAGATGTTAGGGAATTACTGTATGTCAGAGAAAGGACAATGAAGAGGGATCATATCTTGTTTATAAAAAAAGTGACATAGGAGATAAAGAAGAATAAGGGGGAGATATTTAAACTCAGGTCTTGTAAGAGAACATATCATTAAATGGTCAAGCATATGAGAATTAATTTGAAACTGGTTGCCTGTGGAACTGTCGGCTTATTGGTATTTTGATATTAGATTTTTTTTCTGCAGGATGTTGAATGTCAGGAGCTGTGTAAGAAGTGGCAAGAAATATCATCATAGTTGGAAGTGTTTTTTCAAGAGTTAGAAGGGCAGGCTATGAAGCAGTGAGCTTTGAAAGGTAGACCAAGCAGATCGTCCAAGGGATGTTGGAGATGAAAGGCTGCAGAGGAAAGTCCAGTGCAGGAGGTGGAGGAATAGCAGAAGAAGGGTCTAAGACAGTGTGAATGATGTTGGCAGAGGGATCTTCAGCAGTGATTCAGCATGCTGCAGGTAACTCTTTTGATAATTCGATAATTTTAGAGAGCAGGGCTAGACAAGGAGTGAGTTTAGGAAAAGATGTTAGTTTAATAGGACAGGATGTGGTCAGTTGGATGACTGAGAGACATTTTACAGGATCTTGATGTGGAAGAAATAGGTTGCAGGAGCTTTTGCAAGGGGATCAGGAACAGAAGAGCCAAGTGTAGTTGTTAGCTTTGAACAAGAACAACATGGTATTAATGGTAGGGTAATCAATGATAATATATTAGAAGTGATGGACACTTGATGGGTGCACAGTTATGGCAAGAGAAACTTCAAGAGACCGAGCTAGGACAATAGGGCAAAGGCATTACGTGCCAGAGAGGAATTTTTGGATGGAAGAAAATGAGCATACCTCACCCCTATATTTTACTGGCTGTTAAGGATAAAATTTGGGGAGGTGAATTTGCAGATATTTTTGGTCTTATATATGCAGATGGTGTGCATTGCATTTTAGAGACAGATGTTCTGGTGCCAAGAGACTTAGCAGATGCACTCGCTGGCTGTCTTGGGAAAAACACAAACATCCAGGTATAGGGCTAGCTTTTGGGATAATTGGGTGCTCAGATTTGTACATTTTAAGTCAGTTGTCATGGAAACATAGCCACAGCAGTCTCTACCTTTGTTAGCATGTTGAGATGTAGAAGTTGTTCTTTGTGGTATGATCAAAAGTTTAGAAAATTAAAAGCTGTTGACAAGTCAGTGCACTGGGAATTGGGAACTGAGACATACTGATATGTGGTTGGGTACCATGTGTGACAGGGTCAGTGCAGTAACCCAGGTAGCTCAGGTTGAATAGTTAAGGAAAGGAAAGACTTGCTAGGTTTTTAATGCAGGGAAGTGCTTACTGACTACATGCCATTTTGCACAAGTTTGCTCATTTTGTGGAGGGCAACAGTGTTAGATAAAGTTTTGGTACAAAGATGGGGGGCATTATGTAGGGGTCAGGATGCTTTTCCTGAAACATTATGAGGGATTGTAGGCACTGAGTAAGCCTTAAGATGTAGAGACATTGGTCAGGGATTCAGACCAAGGTAGCCCTTTTGGAAAGATGCCAAGAAACCAGACAAAACACTCACCTATTAAGGTAAATATACCCAAGTTGTTACTTAAGGATTTCCACAACAAGGAAGTGGTGAGGGAGCTTATTGAAGGCTTCCATCCAGTTTTTTTGATTTAGTCATTGGTTGGAGGTAGTGACAGGATTTGCAACAACTTGAAGTCAGGTTGGAGTAAAGAGGATACTTTGCAGAGTTTATTGAATAAAGAGATTAGAGCATGTAGGATCATGGGCTTGTTAGTTTTCCCCCACTTGATCAGTTTAGAGTGTCCTCCTTAGGGCTAGCACCTGAAAAGAAGACAGGAGAGTTTATGTTTATTTACCACTTGCCACTCCTGGGGGAATTCAGTCAGTAACCATATTGACAAGATTCTGGTGAAAGTTCAGTATGCACCTATGGATGATGCTGTGAGGATTATTTGATCATTTGAGGACACATGGCTCACCAAGTTGGATATTGAGGCTGCTTTTGTACTGCTAGTGATGAGACTTATTGGTTGAAACTGGGAATGTTTTTAGATGGCAAGTACTGTTTTGACAAGTTCATGCCAATGTGTCACGCAGTGGCCTGTACTACTTTTGAGAAGTTTAGCACAGCATTGTTTTGCACTGGATTTGAGAACAACGATCTTATGGGTAAAAAGGAATTCATTACTTGGATGATTTTTTTTGATAGGAGGTGAAGGTAAGGTGAGCATGGAAACCAGTATTCAGAGCTTGTTGGATCTTTGCGAGGAGTTGGTCATGTCCTTAGTGCAGGGTAAGTTGGAGGTTCCAGTGAAGGAAGTAAATTTCCTAGGTTTAATGGTAAGTACAAAAAATATACTCATATATATATTTTTTATTTTAATTTACCAGAAAATAAATGATTAAGTTGAAAAAAAGATTAGTAGGTGGCTAGAGACTTCTAACACGAGGGTGAATGATATCTTTGAAATCACTGGGAACATTGAATTTTGCTTATAGGGCAGTAGGACCAGGATGAGCCTTTTGCAGTCCGAAGGAGAATCTTTTGAAGGGAGGAAGGAAGAAGCATTGTGAGTAAGAGTGAAAAAGACACTGAAGCAGGAATTGTGCATTTGACTAAAATTTTTGGACTGTTTTAATATCATTGTGATGTGGCAGGAAGACTGGGTAGTGGAAGATAATCTAGAATTATTTACAGATGATGCAGATGGACTAGATATGGGAACATATTTGGGAGGTAAGCAGTTTGGGGTTCCTTGAACAAATGGCTGGGCAGACAAGTCAAGGAAAGACATTACTTTATTAGAACTGATACCGATCTGGGCAGCAGTGATGATATGGCACCAAAAGCTTGCCAATAAGAGGGTGGTTTTAATTTCTACAAATGCAGAGCTGCTACAAAAGTGCTAACTTAGAAATCAGTAAGAGTAGAAGGGACATGGTTGTTGACTAAACTGGTATTGCGGTGTTTGAAGTTGAATTTGTCTGTATCTGCGAAACATATATCACATTGCCGTAAAGTTTTGACTGAAAGTCTTTCACGGTTTTAGTTTACAAATGTCGAGTGACTATTTCACATGCAGAAGTGCAGCCATCAGCACTGCCCAATGAGGTCTGGGAAGCTGGCAGTCTGCATCAGGGTAGTTGGTTCAGCAGTCTTGGGCTGCATCTACTACAGGGGTGTACAGTTCTGCATTATCAACATTTACACACTTTATGGGAGATCTTAACCTTGTTGATGAAGTTTGGTCAGTGGGGCTAGTGGCGAGGTATGTCATGTTTCAGTGGCAATTTAATCAGACATTTAAAATGGTGAAGTTTCCCTTAGCAGCCTTAGCTACTTTGGCCAAGATTTCAGACATGGTAAATTGGAAAAAGCACTGGTTAATTTTAAGAATGATAAATGAATGGGAAAGACTGAGATGTTTAGCTTTTGATAAACTTGGTCTTTGGGTAAATTTGCATTAATATACTGCTGATAGGTTTTAGTAAGGTACTGGTTCATGCTGAGTCTTATACTTTATGGGCTGTGTTGTTAGTATTTTTGCATGTGGGAGTCTTTTGAATTGGGAATTGGGACAGTTAATCGGGGAAGATGAAGGAGGCTGTGTTGGTATGGGTTAGATCTTCCAAGATGGATCAGTTATGTAAAGGTCACCAGGCGATGTTAGCTAGGGACAGAGAAGATCTATTATGCCCAGTGAGGTGGGGTTTGAGATGACAACATCTGGTGAAAAAGCAGTCCCTGCTTTTTGAGTTTGAATTTCATGCTGCCTGATGGTTGTGACAGGTGTGCAAAGTTAATGTGCCTGTCTTGTGATGCTGGTGTAAATATAGTTATACTTTCCATGATGTGGTGATTTTCTGATGTTCATAATATTTCATTGTTTAATAAAACTGTACATCATATTTTGTTGCTGATGTTTTGTGTTATTTAATAAATGGACATAATTCAATTTGGCATATCTTCTTTGCTTTACAGGGAACTTGGGACAAACTGATTTTTCTTATGTATTATTTTATGGTACTGTTGTGTTACTTATTATTTATTTATTTACATTTTTGACCAATTTCATTACAGACCCAGGAAGGAAGCACTCCAGAAACATTAGAATACATAAAATCAATACACATCAGATGCATTTATGAAAGAAACATTATGAGATAACATACAATACAATATATCTTAGAGTGGTGTGCAAGTTTGACACTGTTGGTTGGGCAGATTGAGAACAAAGGGTTAACCTCCATATAGCAGTCAAATGACAGGAAATAAGGAAAAACTAACATATATAATCTATGACCAACAACTGTAATAAAAAAGTCAGTAACCTAGTTTAAGAAATGTATGTTACTCATCTGGTTTTCAGATAATTCAAGACCTTAAGCAGGTTGTATAAATCTGATTTTGGATACAGAATTATATCTATCTATATACATATATATCTATATACATATATATCTATATACATATACACATATATATATATATATATATATATATATATATATATATATATATATATATATATATATATAAAATTGTAATCATAATCGATGCTCGGTAACCAAATCAAACAGCTTTGTTAGACTTATTTCCACAACTAGTGAAATGTCTGAATATATTAAGTTAGGGTCATCTTTTTATGGGATAAAAACAATTATCTTTGGGTGGGATAGCAATATTAGCTCCTGCTTGGAAAAGAGCATATTTTTTATTTTAGTACTGTTTCTATGAAGTCGCATACCTTTAAGCCATAACTACAGGAATCAAAGTTGGATTGCAAATTGTTATTGATGGTGATGATTGTACTATGCACAAGGATTAATTGTAGTGTAATCAATGTATTGGATTATTTCTGGCTTTTCACAAAGACAAACCACATTATTCAAAAAGAAAGTAACACTTTGTGCCTTTAGTGCTGAGACCTGACAGATTACAGAAATATCAGGCAGCAGCAGATCTGAGATACTACCACTTCAATTAAATTTACTGGTTGCCTTTCATCCAGGAAGCTTTTGAACCATTAAGTGGTAATGATACTGCCTCAAGGTCCATAGCTAATGAGAGATAGAACACAACTAGTCAAAAGATTGATCCAATAATACACCATAATCTGCAGTGTCATGGCTGTTTTCTACAGTATCATGTAAGGCAGTTTTTATGTAAAGGTTTAAGCATAAAACCATGTTATGAACTTGAGATGCTGAAGTAGTTGTGAATAAATAATTTTTTTCTCAAAAGTTTGATGAGACAGGCAACAAGGCTATGGTACAATTATAGGTTTGTACATTTGATGGTCCTCATTTAAATAACAGTATAAATAGGTGTAATTTTCCAGAAACAAGGCTAGTTTTGATAAATGATCATCAAATAGAAACTGGGTGAATAATTGTTCTTCTGAGATTTTTAAGACTACATTGGATAGACATTCAACAGGAGATGATCCTGTTTGTACTTC
>NC_056731.1:125168278-125293278 GCF_019279795.1 Protopterus annectens | reverse complement strand
ATTTGCACTCAGAGAGAGAAAGGAGGGAGTCTTATTTTTCTGGTGGTATAGACAGGCTTTATCTCTAAGGCGCATAGCTGCTAGTGTATTTTTTGTTAACCAGGGGACTGTTTTGGTTTTTATTCTTTTGGATTTTAGGGGGACATAGCTGTCTAAGAGGCCTAGGAAAGTTGAGTTGAAGTAGGTAACAGCATCTTCTAGGGGTAGAGTTCTTAGAGGGTTCCAATTTATTTTAGAGAGTTGGAAAAGGTACTTGGATTGAAGTCTTTTAGATAGCGAGTGGAGATATAGTTATGAAATGATTGCAGAGGGGAAGTAAGGTGCCGAGTAAATGTGGGGAGGTGGTCACTGAAAGGGTCAGGAAGTATGCCACAGTCAGAGAAATAATGAGGGTGAGGGACTAAGATCCAGTCAAGGATGCTACCGCTGGAATGATCTTTAGAGGGTCTGGTTATAGAGTTGGTAAGTTGTAAAAAACTATAAAGGTTGATATTTAGGGTGGTGCAGGGAGACTGAATAGAGGACCAGTTAATGTTTCTGTCACCCAGTATTATAGATTCATCACTAATATTAGTGGAAAACCAAGATAGGATATGTTCGAGTACTGATATGTTGTCTCCTGTGGGAATGTATAGTGAGGCTATGCATATGTGCTTGTGTTTATTTACATGTAGGGCCAGCATTAATTCAGCATTAGAAAATTGTATTGTTTTGGTATAAAGAGTTTTTTTTTTTTTTTTAGCATTTAGGAGTAGGTCTGCGGTGCTTACCCAGGATTCTGCAGAGGAGAAGGACTTTTGGGTTTCTTGGAGGGGTTTTATTATTGGAGCAGAGGAGATTATGTTTGCATCACCTTTGTACTGAACTATGTTTGCCTGTTTGATGGTGGTATGGAGATTGTTAATGAATATGTAAAATAGTAGTGGTCCCAAAACTGACCCTTGTGGAACCCTAACTCTGACTGGGAGGAAGGAGGAGAACTTTTCCATTTTACTGATCACTGCATTTTTGTGAATTAGCTATAAAACCAGGTGAGAGTAGATTGATTAATACCTAGATATAAGAGTTTTGAAGAAGGTTTTGATAGAATACTGTGTAAAGGATCTTTGACAGAAACAAGAAGATTGCCAATACTAGAGTGCTACCATGTCTATTTTGGCTGATAATATCGGTGAAGCTAAGAAGAGCAATTGTTGTGCTATAACTGGGCAGAACCACTGCTGGCTTGTGGACAGATGATTGTCGTCTCTAAGAAGTTTGAGGAGTTGGGGATGGATACAGTTTTCTAGAATCTTTGATAGTGCTGGCAATATAGCTATTGGTCTCTAATTAGACAGGTCTGCTGAAGTTTCTGCTTTATGTAATGGTATTATGAATATTTTTTCCAGATAGTTAGGACATGGTATTCTGTTATTGAGCATTTAAATAGTATTAATTTAGTATACATTTTGCCCAGGTAGATGCAGAGTCCAGTGATGCAGATGCTTTTTCTATTATTAAATTTGAGAATTGTTATTAGATATTCTTCACTGCTAAGTATGGATAGATGATTGGCAGTTATCTTCAGACATTCTATTGTCAGGTTATCAGCTGCTAAAGTTGTTGGTTTGAGGTAATTTTTTTTTTATGGTAGCAGTTGGGACTGAAAGTTATTGTGTTGTATATGAGGTTGGGATATTGAGAGCGGTGGAAGAGTTTTGTTTAGTAAAAGAGAGTACAGTATTTATAAAGTGGGAATTGAACTGAGTTTATATATTGTGTATGTTATTAGTTGTTGGTGAGGGAGCTGTTTTTTGGCCAGTGTGCAGACATTTGTAACAGAAGACCAACATAGTTTGGACTTGTTTCAGTGTGAAATTTGGAAGTTGGAGAAATAAGAATTTTTGTCATTGGTTATTAATTTCTTTGTTGCAAGGTTTCTTAAATATTTAAAGTGTTTATTAGCTAGCTTGGAATTTGTTTTTGGACCATAGTTTCCAAGCTTTATCTCTTTGAAGGAGTACTTGCCTTTTTTCTTTTGTTAACCAGGCTACAGGGTTTGACTTGACTCTGTTTATTTTGAGTGGTGCATGGATGTTTAGGATTTTTAGGAAAGTATTACTGAAATGGGATACTGCATTATCTGGTGGCATGGTTTTGGGAAATTCTAGTTATAGAGTTTTAGAGTGAATATGAAGTTGTTTACATTAAAGCTCTTTATATTTTGTGCCTGTTTGTATGCTACCTGTTTGCAAATGATTAGATGGCTTTTGACAGCATAAGTTAGTAGGTGGTCACTGATACTGTCAGCTTGGTATCTGAACAGCTTATTTTATTTGGCTTATTTGGGAGGATCCAATCTGAGGTGGACTCCTTATTTATGTGTGTTTTACACTTATGCAGTCTCATTTATCAATTGAGAGAATCCAAAGAAATTAATTAATGGGGTGGTTGTATGATTTGGATCCCAGTTTATGTTAGGATAATGCATTATGATTGTTTAGCGGGGTATATTGTCAGATAACTAATGCAGTAGGTGATCTTCAGTGCTTACATTATGTCCAGGTGATACAGATACTTTTTCTGTTATTAAGTTTGAGAATTGTTATTCTGCATTTTTTAGTACGGGTAGAGGGTGTGGGTAAAGGTTAAGTTCTAGGATGTTTTTGCATATAATTGCTATTCCTTCTATTCCTTCTCCTAGTATGTCTTGTCTGTTGAGTCTGAAAATGTTATAACCTGGGGATTAGAATGTGAGGCTTAAATGGAATTCTTGGAGTTTATTGCAAATGCTTCTTAGGTTAACATTAATTAGTATTAGGTGAGATCTGTTGGTAACTAGTGGTGAGAAACATGGAGGTGAATGGGAGGATGTTGATATAGTTTATGACATAGTAACAGGGGCAGCATTTGTATGGATGTCACCTTTGAGATTTAGGCAAGTCTTGGAGAGATGGAGATGGAAGTACCATATACATCTGGATGTGTTTTTAGGTAGAGATGCATTGATTTCAAGTTAGTTTTTACATATTTGTAGCTAAAGAGGTTGTGGAGATTTACAGTGTATATTGTGGGTGAGATGTAAAACAGAGTGATGTAATGAATGGAGTATGTAAATGAGGAGGGTTGGTGGGTGAGGTAGTTTTGGATGAGATGTGAGTCTGATAGTTGGTTCTGTGTGTAAGTGTGGTGAGGACTACTAGTGAGACTAGGTGCAGGTTTGATGTATGGTGTAAAGAGTGGGAGGCTGTGTTGCAGAGTGTGTGAGGTTAATGGTTTGTGAATTACAGATGGTTGGAAGGAGGGTAGTACTTGAAATGGTGAGCACTGTGTGAAGGAAGGTCAGAGGTGCAAGTTTTGAGTATTAGATTAGGGTAGAGAAAGAAAGATGTGTGGATGGTAGAATAGTAGTGTAAAGTTATTCAAGAACAAAGATGGAAGTTGGTAATGAGTGAGGGAGGTGAGGGGAATGTTTAGTAAATGTTGTAATTTAGAAAAAAAATGATAGTGAGTATGAGTATGATAGAGTGAAATAAAATTAATGCGGGTTTGAGAAAGATCCAGAAGGTAGGAAATTGGGTGACTTATACCTTGTAAAAGGAAGCAAGGCTGGGGATGATTGTGGATTGGATGCACTGACTGTTTGTACAGGAGGTATGAGTGCTATTAGTTAGCTTTAAGTCTAGTAGTAGTGGGGGTGTGGGAAATGGGAGTAGGGTAGGTGAATGAATCAGGGTCCCACCACAGGCAAAGTAATTGGAGAAAAACAATCAGCGTAGATAAATTATGCTCAAGGTAAGACACAAACTAAGATAAAAACTAACTGAAACTTCTAAGAGATACTCTCAGTTCTGTGCCAATATATTAGGTAGAGGAGCAGAATTAAGTCCTTTCTTATGTTGTGTTGTTTAGAAGAAAGATTATTGTCGCACAAGACTGGAAAATTAGATTTGCATTCAAAATTTATTTAAAAGATGATTTTATTGTTTTTTTTGTTTTGTTTTTTGTTTTTTTGAGGGGGGGTTATTACATAACTACTATCAAGCTAAGTTATTTTGTTTTGCTGTGACGTTCATACTTTAGGTTTGCTATGATGTTCAGTTTGAAAGCAGAGTTGCTTAAATATAATTTAGTAATATTTCTGTGCAGGGTATGTTAATACTATCCCCTGGATTCTCAAAAGCTTGCAGGAACTCAAGCAGGCAATAAGTCTACCGTGCAATCTAGGAACAGCCTACATGGGTGTGCACGAGCGCTCCTGCACTAATCTTGCACGGACTACGCCCTGGGATGCAAATCACCTCATTTGCAGGTGAAATCCATGCAAATGAGGTGATTTTGCAATCCAGGAAGCTTGCAACAGTCCGTGCAAGACTAGTGCTATCTGCAGAAACATTTCTGCAAAATCCAAAACAGAGCTATGACAGCATCAAGTAAAGGTTGCATATCATGTAGGAAGCATGCCAATGGCAAAGTATAAGGCCATTGGCATTGCAAACAATACAAAAAAATTAAAAAATCAACTTTTAATTTTTTTAGCCGATCTCGGCTGTTTAAGAGTAGGGCAGCGGTGCGCAAACGGGATCAGAGGGAAAATAATAAAATAAACATAAATTAAACATTCTAACTAACATAAGTATTCTGCCATGCAAATTAATGGCAGGCAGAACACAACTTGGCCAGTGAGCAGTGGTTGCTAAGGGGGGAGGCTCAGTGTAAGACATGTAACTATGCATTAGCAGGCAATCCTATGCAAATGAGGGGAAGGATAGTGAATCCCAGTTTACCCCAGCATGTGAGTCAGGTCCCAACAGTGTAAGAGTAGGAATAGCTTGGTGCAAGCCAAGGAGGCAGGTGACATCATGGTGGGGTGTGTCAGGCATATTGTAAGTAGATTGGAGCCCTGTGGCTCGGGTTTGCACCTAGCTTAGCACAACTAAGCTAGGGGGTGTGTCTAAACCTGCCTAGCAGTCTTTACAAAGCCTAAGCAGGTGTGCGCACCACGCACTGGGTTTTACAGGAGGAAAAAAGAAGTTAAACAGGAAATAGCAGCAATGTGCACATTTGAGCACTCTGTTTGCGCGGCACACCCCCAGGCTTAAACAGGAAGGCAATGGGAAGAGAAAACAGCAGTAGGAAGGTAATCATGGAGTACTAGCTAAGCTGGCAGGTGAAATGCATCAGAAGCAGCCAAGCAGCAGACCAGCCCTGCCCAGAACGCTATTATAAACTATGCAAACACCTACCCCTCTGGTTTTTCCCACACTCTACACCACCAGTGTATACAAGTGGGGAAATTTTAACAAACAAACCTACAAAATGAGAAGGGATGCAACAGGCAACATAGAACAACATGTGCAAGAGGCTGAGAGTGGTTAGGATGTGAATGCTGCTGATCAACCCACAGTGAGGAGACAGAGAAGAGTGTACAAGGTAACATACCAGGGGTTACATGAGCTGGAGATAGTGAAGCACTATAGGGTAGACAGAGACCTCCTACAGCAAATTGTTGAGCTGTGCCGGCTACACCTGACACACCAAACTGACTGAGGGGAACCCATCCCAGTGGATACCAAGGTATGTGTTGGCCTAGGAATACTAGCCACAGGTACCTCCCAAAGCTCAGCTGGGAATATCATGGGGATCTTACAGGCATCAGCATCCAGAGTATTCCACCAGTTCCTGGATACCATGTCAGCACATGCCAGTGAGCACGTATATTTCTTCAACACCCATGAGGTGTTGGCCAGCAATATGCATCTATTCCATCAAATAGCAGAATACATTGAGGTAGTGGGTGCTATCGACTACACGCACATATGCATTAAAGCACCACCTGGTGATCAGGGTAGGGCCTACATCAATCACAGGGGAATCCCCTCTATCAACTGCCAGGTTGTCTGTGATGCCCAGGGCATTATAATGAATGTGTGTGCTGGCTGCCCTGGAAGCTATGATGATTCCCACATATGGCATCTAACACAGCTGTACCAGAGAATCGCCAATGGGGACATCCCCTATGGTCACCTAGTGGGGGATGCTGGTTACACACTGGAGCCGTGGCTGATGACACCCATCAGAAATGCACACACACCTGAACAAGAACGCCATAATGAGGCACACGCACAGACCAGACGTATAATAGACCGTGTGCTTGGGATGCTCAGGTCATAGTTCCTGCGTCTGGACACATACGGTGGAGCCTTGCAGTACTCACCAGCTACATGTACCAAAATTATTATGGTATGTGCCATGCTACACAATATGATCCTGCGGAAACAGCCGCAGCAGGAGCAGCATGGGGCAGGGCCACACAGCCCCCCACCAATGCCAAGGCCTGCACAAGCACAGAGTGACTCAGAGGAGGAACAACCTGAGCCTGACCCAGTAGGCAGATGGAGGCGTGCCCAGTATGTCAAGGCACGGCAAAGAGACAATGCATAGCACATAAACTGACACAGTAGGGACCCAGGGAATGACACCTCTCTCTGACTCACACATACAGTAAAAGGGATGCCAAACATGACACTACCTGTGCTCAACCATGTATAGGGAGTGTACTATGTGCATCTAACATAGGCAGCTCTCCAGCATGATCCGCAGGTCTGGCACACCCTCAAGGTAAGTCAATCAACCTACAAATTGCCAAATGGAGTAGAATGTGTCGTTACCTGTATCTATGGTATGGATGTGAGCATGCAAGGGAATTGGGAGGCTGAATGTGATGGCAGCAGACACTAGCTATCCATACTGGCACCATGACATCTGTAACACATACTGGACTCACCATAGTAGCCAGTACTACACAGGATGACAAAACCCACTGCAGGAAATGTGCTGAGCAACATGTGTTTCCACATGACTCACATATGCTGGTCAGAGTGGTTCACATACCCAACAACAGTCCCAGCCAGCAGGACAGGTGTAAACAAACACAAACAGAGCCTGTGCTATGGCCCCTGAATGATGGCTTTGGTTAACCTCCCCCCAGGCTTACACAGACAGACTACAGCAGGTCAGGCAGTGGGATGTTAGTTCTGAAGGGTAGGAAGTTAGACACTAATATGTAGGGCAACTAAAGCTACCGTCTGTAGTACACTGGTATTCCTCTAGTCAGCATGATAGGTAAGAATACAGAATGAAATGGAGTACCTGACATACCAGTACAGTCACAGCAAATGTGTACAAGTGTCAAGTGTGCCCCCCCATCTGACATAGTAACGTAATAACAGTCAGGTGTGCCCCCGCAATCCTGTGTTGAAATGTAGAAATAGTCAGGTGTGCCCCCCATCCTACATAGTAATGTATTAACAGTCAGGTGTGCCCACCAATCCTGTGTAGAAATGTAGTAATAGTCAGGTGTGCCCCCACATCCTACATAGTAATGTAATAACAGTTAGGTGTGCCCCCCCCAATCCTGTGTAGAAATGTAGTAATAGTCAGGTGTGACCCCCCCCCCACTCCTGTGTAGAAATGTAGAAACAGTCAGGTGTGATCCCCCTGCTATGCAGAAATGTAGTAACAAAGCCAAATAATCGATGGATACCCTGCAGAGATAGCATGCTACCTGTCAGTGTACAGCACAAAGGTCAGCACTGCAGCACAAACTGCCTGGACTCGATCCACACATTCAATACAGACGGCCATACTGGGCATGCTCACACACTTGGAGAAATGCAGGCAATGTCAGTCAACAAAATACTGAAAGGTCATACTGGGCATGCTCACATTTAAACATATGAAGGCCATGTTTGCAAACACCAGTGGTCCAGACATATCTAGCAGTTGCAGTTGTTAGTGCAGATACTCATCAGTATGCACCACTCATGCCTTGCACACACAGTGGATAGGAATACAGACATATATGTCGGGACAACACACTATAATAAGACAAAGGTAGATGTACATAGATATGTGGAAGAGGGTGACTGTGACTAGGAGCCATCCAGGCCTGTCCCACCTAGCACACAGCCAAAGGCCCCCAAACACATGGGGTGCAGATGTCACTCACTGCAGATACTAGCCACCAGTATCTGTCTGCATTACAGACTATGTGGTGCACATGCCAGCTGTGCAACATGACTGTACAAGGAGGTAGCCATCTAGCAGCTGTCTACAAATACCTGTGAAATATGACCCTGTGTATGCCCGCATGTGGAGTGTCAACCCCTAGATGAATGGGTTATGGCCCATGCGCATACACTGTCCTCCCCATAGCCCTACTATGACAAGCTTGCTGAGGACATCCAATGTGAAATACACCTTTGGGAGATTTGCAGCCCAGAACTCTCCATGGCATGTCCCATAACGGTGTACTGCTGTAGTCTGATATGCTAGTTAGGTAGACGTTCTAACCCCAGACTTGGCAACTGTGTGTGTGAGTGTGTTTCTGTGTACGTGTCTGATTGTGTAGAGAGCAATGCTTTTTAGGATTCTCACACTGCCTACAATTCGTATACTTAGGTTTGGCAAGGCTGATTATGTTACCCACCTAGAAATACATGTCTTGGAAGGGTGTAGCCCAGTAATCTCCATAGCACATTCTGTAACTGCGTACTGGTGTAGTGTGATAAAGTAGTTAGGTAGATGTTCTAATTCCAGACATGGCAAGTGTGTTTGTCTGTCTGACTCTGTCTGTGTAAAAAGCAATGCTTTTTAGGGCACTCACACTCCTTACAATTCATATACTCAACTTTGGCAAGGCTGTTGATGTCATCCACCTAGAAATACACCTCTGGGAAAGTTATATCCCAGTAATCTCTGTAGCGTGTCCTGTAACTATGTACTGCTGTAGTGTGATAAACTAATTAGGTAGGTGTTCTAATCCCTGACATGACAAGTGTGTGTGCATGTGTCTGTGTGTCTGTCTGACTCTGTGTAGAGAGCAATGCTTTTTAGGGTACTCACACTCCTTACAATTCATATGCTCAACTTTGGCAAGGCTGCTGATGTCACCCACCTAGAAATATACCTCAGGGAAAGTTGTAGCCCAGTAATCACCCTAGCGCATGCCATAACTGCATACTGTTGTAGTGTGATTCAAAACTGTGGTAGGGTTCCATCCCTACCCATAGCAGTTCTGGATGTTTT
This sequence comes from Protopterus annectens, assembly GCF_019279795.1. NCBI lineage: Eukaryota > Metazoa > Chordata > Ceratodontiformes > Protopteridae > Protopterus > Protopterus annectens. The sequence goes on along the minus strand of NC_056731.1, from coordinate 125,284,209 downwards.
GTGTGTGTTTCAATGTCTGTGTACAGACCAATGCATTATAGGCTTATCACACTCAGTACATTTTAAATGGCCTACTTTGGCAATCCTGCTGATGTCATTCTTTGTGAAATACACCTATACACCTTTGGGGAAGGAGTTCACCAGTAATCCATGTGGTGTGTCCTATAACAGCTCCATGCTGTAGTGTGACATAGAATTCCTGTTGGGGTTATATACCCATACATGTCAGTTGTGGATGTTTTGTGTGTGTGCCACTGTCTGTGTAGGGAGCAATGCATTTTAGGCTAGCCACACGTAGTACATTTCAAATGGCCTACTTTGGCAATCCTGATGCTGTCATTCATTTGGGGAAAGAGTTCTCTAATAGTCACTCTGATGCATCCTATAACAGCTCCATGCTATAGTGTGATATAGACCTCTGTTAAGGGTTCTATACCCACACATGTCAGTTGTGGATGTTTTGTGTGTGTGTCACTGTCTATCTAGGGAGAAATGCATTTTAGGCTAGTCGCACTCGCTACAATTTGAATGTCAGACTTTGGCAATCCTGCTGATGTCATCCAATATGCCCAGGTGAGAGCTGCTCTCTCTAAAGCAAAAAACACAGCATCAATGGGACCGGACGGTGTCCCTGGCTGTGTGCTACACGAACTCAATGAGGAACTAAACCCACACATAAGGCTGCTGTTTAATCTTAGCCTTACTACAGGATACGTACCCAAAGAATGGCGTACGGCAACTGTGGTCCCACTCCACAAAGGCGGTGCTTCTACGGACCCTGGAAATTACCGCCCCATAAGCTTGACGAGCCTTGTCTGCAAAGCTATGGAGAGGATCATAATGGAACTCATAAATAAAGACATTGGGGACCTACAGACACTGGATCCTACCCAATTTGGCTTTGTCAAGGGCAGATCCTGCCTCTTGAACTTGGTCGACTTTTTGGAAACAGTCACTAAGGCCATTGATGAGGGTAAGGCAGTTCACACAGCCTACCTTGACCTAGCAAAAGCTGCTCACACAATACCCCACTCGGGCATCATAGAAAAGCTCACCAGCTTAGATGTAAACCCATATGTCACAAGATGGGTTGCAAACTGGCTCAAGGACAGAACACACAGGGTTAGAGTTGCTGGTGCCATGTCAGACTCTAAGCCGGTCACGAGCGGTGTCCCACAGGGCTCAGTCCTGGGCCCCCTCTTGTTTGGCATTTATTTTTCTGAACTGCAGGCAAACATAGGGGGATTGTGGCTGACAAATTTTGCAGATGACTGCAAACTGGGCACCATAATTGACACTCCATCAGACACAGACATCCTCCAGAAAGGTCTCATAGAAATGGATAACTGGTGCCAGAGCCATGGCCTTAAGCTAAATGCCAAAAAATGTATAGTCATACCCTTTGGGAAAAACAAGATAACCCCTAATTACCACATAGGTGGTAATCCATTAAACATGGAAGAAGTTATCAGGGACCTGGGGACCCAAGTTGACAGTAACCTCTTTGACACTCACATTGCCAAAGTGGTTAGGAAGACCTTCTACATTGCCCACCTGATCATGAAGGGATTCACATCCAGATCAGGAGAGGTCATTGTACCCTGTACTCTTCACTTATCAGACCAATGATTGAGTACAACGCCCCATTCGGAATGTACCTTACCCGACACCTGCAGCAGTTGGAAAGACACCAAAAGTTCCTCACCAAAAGGATAAAGGGGCTCAAACATATGTCATACGATGCCCGACTGAAGGAACTCCAGCTCTATTCAGTCGCATACCGTCTGCTCAGAGGTGATCTGTGCCTGACATACAAGGCCATGTCCAACCCGGAATTAATGGACATGCTCCACCTCAAAAAATCCAAATCCACCAGAGCCACGAGAGCAAGAGACTTAAACCTCAACACGGATATAAATAGGACATGCTGGAGGGACAGATTCATCACCCAGAGACTCCCTACACTATGGAACAGAATCCCAGTCCATGTGAGGCAGAGCCCCTCACTGACTCTGTTCAAGAGAAATCTTGACGAGTGGATGGGAGATCGTAGGTTTACCCCGGGAATCATCTCTGTATCACTGCTGGACAGAGGCACAGCAAACTAATGGGTATAGTATTCTCATCCTAAGGGGTGGTGAAAGCCACACACACTCTGGCTAGGCTTATAAATGCCCTAGGGCAGATAGCCTAGTATGAACCTATGAACCTATGAACCTATATACATCTTTGGGAAAGAAGAACACCAGTAATCTCTGTGGCGTGTACAATAACTGTGTAGTGCTGTAGTGTAATAAACTAGTTAGGTAGGGGTTCTACTCACAGACATGACAAGTGTGTGTGTGTGTGTGTGTGTGTGTGTGTGTGTGTGTGTGTGTGTGTGTGTGTGTTGGTAACTTGTATCGTGTGTGACACCTGTGGCCAATGTGGAGTGGGTTTTGCATATTTCTTATATGGTGGCCCTACTATATATCACAATATCCACCTTACAGGGATAACAGATGTGAAATAGCTGAGAGGTTGGGGTGCAAAGCCATACCCATACATGTGACATCAAGGCCAGGCAATCACAGTTAGCAGCCCCAGTATTATCCAGAGCACACTCTCAACCATGTTTCATACACACACACACACACAAATGCCTAGGCAACAGCCAATATGTGGGTGGTACATTGCATATTGGCAATTGATAGTAACTATGGCATGATAGCAGTGGGCTAAAGAGGGCATGGCACCCTGTCCATCTGTCCAATATACATGTATATGCAGACAGTGCACCTTCCCCATGTTCCCCAATGGACACCTGCAACACCTGTGGTGCCATCACATGCGACCCACAAAGGACATACCATGCTTAACAATATGCCCTATATTGACAGATGCCACTGACACCAGGGAATGCCGTTAGCATGATATCAATGTAGGTTCAGGGTAAATCTGCTGCCCATTACCAGTTCCTGCCACAGGTGGGCAAGTCTGGCACATCTGATGATAATCTGTGTTCACAACATGGACCAGAAACCCCAGGTACAGTTCCTCATGTCACTGTACATGCATGTGGGAAGGGTGAACATCTCAGACACCGTCCATGTCATGGAATAAGGAACACATACATGGCAAGCGATGCACAGCATTGGCCACACACAATAGTCACCCAGGTGACTGGATGAGGGATACAATACCCACCTGTGTGGGCAAATGCAGACACTACAGCCCTGAGCCACAATGTAGACCATTGTCATGTGACCTGATGCCAAGATATACCCATTGCCTAGCCTTGTACATCTGTCTGGCACAGTCTACCACTACACACCCGTGCAGACATGCACCCGTACATGTCAGTACTGGCACCCTCTGTGTTTGTGTGCATTGTATGGTGTGTATGTTCCCATCTACACTCCCTACAACCCCCATGGGCATACTGAAGCATGCTGTCTGATGTCAGACAGCTCCCCATGCCCTTTGCCCATACAACCCCCATATGACCTGTATGGTGCATGTGATACCTGCACAGTGATGTGTTGTGGCAATCCCACTACTGATGAGTTGTAATCCTGGCCCTGCCAAGTGTGTCAATGTGTGTGCATCCCTGTGAGTGTATGGCTGTGTTGATGCTGGCACCTGTTCATGCAGACAGGCACGTATACGTCACCTACCGTATATCTACTGTATCCCTGTTGCGGATGTCACTCGCCATCACATATATGTTCTGAGGGCTCCACAACAGGTAACCCATGTGGCACATCTAATAACTGCATAGAACTGTGATAGCACTACATAGTCGTCAGGGGTTTGATACCCTGTGCTGGTAGTTGTGTGACACAAACATGCTTAAGTTTTACTCTCCCACCCCTTCCTGACTTGTCTTTGCCTCTGTCTGCCTCTTCTACTCCCTCCCTGGTGGATGTGGAGACCTACACCTGCTTTGCTTAGGCAGCAGCATGTGTATTTTAAGTGATGCTCATGATCAGCTGATGGTCTCTGGACAAATTGCAGCCCTCACCTAGCTGATTGCATGTGGAACAGCTGTGGTAACATTCCCATAGCCAATTGCATGGAAACACACTCCAGTATCTAGGAACATCATGTTTGTGATGGCCCTTTTCATTCACTGTGAGAAGGAACTAGATCATTGTTTGGCAAACAGCATTACAGATGGATTTGAGATTTACCTCTAACAACATATACTGTGGAAACAAGGCAACACACAAGAGTGGAATGCACCTGACCTGACTACAGACTGTAAGTGCTGTTTTACTGCATTTGGAGTAATGTTGGTTTAACAGTGTGTGTGTGGATATGGCTGTCCTACATGTCTCAATACCTGCCATGTCAGTCCCATGTTTATGAGGAATCCCCATCTGCAGAGTCATCTGCAGACTGGGCAGTGTGTTGTGCTTTTGGTTTCATGTGTTATCCACAGAGCATCTATCTGTGGACTGTAGAAGGTAGTGTGAGGATTGCAGTTGGTACATGGTGAAAGCCATGACAGTTACTAACTTCATATCCCTCATAGGACATATGTTGCAACAAACCGCTGTTACAACAGTAAATGTGTGAGGTTATCACAGCAACATGTCAATATTGGCCCTGTGTATGTGCTGGCAGCCACAACTCTGTCAACCTTTGTTCATAGTGGTACATATGTGCTGTACACCATAATTAGTGTCATCATATCTGATAACAAGCCAGTGAGATATCAGACTGCTACACATGTTATGTACAGTAGGGGTTATGTTGCCTGACATAACCTGGACATTCTGTGGATGTTTGTACAGTACTGAGGTCTGTGTACTTATGGTGAATGTTGACAGTGTGTGTATTGTTAATATGTATTTTAGCCTGTGTACATTCTGTGGATGTTTGTACAGTACTGAGGTCTGTGTACTTATGGTGAATGTTGACAGTGTGTGTATTGTTAATATGTATTTTAGCCTGTGTACAGACTGTGGTAGATGTCATTGTTCTAGTTCCCGTCCTATCTGATGTTACATGCTGCTGCACTATATGGTACCATATTGGCATACATGTTTGTAGGGCCATACACACACATGTCCCATACCACAGTCAGCCATCAGACCAAACTGTGTAGCAGCCAGTATATGTAGGGTCAGTCTGTGAGCGGCACATATGAGGATGGTTTCAAACAGATAGTCCATATACTGTAATATTATGCTAGCTTAACATATGTGGCTGTGGCTGTGTTCACATTGGTTGTGGTTATGCACTTTCACACAAGTGTATCTTACCCTGTGCTGTGACATGCCTGTAGAGCCTGCTATATATGCAAGTACATGTGCATTCCCCCACAGGAGATGTAGGCCAGTGTTGAGCCAGTCTGCATGTAGCCTGCACAGTGCTTTGTTACATGCCTAGCAGCTTAGTGTACTTACCCAGTGAGGTGTCATGTGCAGAAATTTGCCAGATGTATTGCTGCCAGGCCTCCCTTTACAGTGGGATGCTGTACAGATGTATGTCAATATCTAGTGGGTAGTATGTGGCCATGGCACCCCTGTACCAAAGGTTATTATGGGTCAGGCCAGACAGGGATGTGTGACTGCATAACCTATGGTGGCAAATTTATACCAGTCATTATGTGTTATACCCATCTACATGGCTGTCTACATCCATATTGTCAGACATGGTACACATGTTTTGCACTAAGGGGTTATCTGTATACCTCTTGACTGTACAGAGTGTGTCAGAATGTCCACATATATTGGCCAATATCTCTGCTGCAGTACACAGGGGCATTACGTACTAGCAGTGGTACTATACTCTGATGTCCTTAGGATGTTTGTCAGTAGCCAATGGCACACATGTTATAAGCAGATGTGACCTGCCACACACACCATGTCTGTGAAGACAATCCCGATGACAGTAGCAATAGTCAACTAATATACCTGCTATACATACCTGACATCCCCTTGCACTACAACTTTGGGACTATAGAGACTGGGGTAGGGCTACACTTCATGTCCAGGACATATGGTGGAAATATATGTGCATATAATTATCCAGATAGACATATATATATATATATATATATATATATATATATATATATATATATATATATATATATATGTGTGTGTGTGTGTGATTACACGTGTAGTACTTCCAATTACCACTGTCATGGCAACCACCTACTATAAATCCCTACATCATGTGAGCGTGGTCCCTTTACATTTCCTGGGTAATGGACAACCTTCCTGTGTGTGGGCATCAGTGTTACAGACAACAGGTAGCACTACCTCTTACAGGAGAAATGGCACACTCAGGGCAGCCATATATTTGTAGGAGGTTCAGGAACTAATTACAGACAGAGTGTGAGTAGAGTTGTGTTATGCTTTGTATAGTACTGGTGTTACAGGGTGTTTGTGTACATGCTAGTTTACCTTGGAATGCAGTCTGCCAGCATAGCTCACAACTGTTGGCCTATCCTCATGCTGGCCAGAGGTATGCCTATCATGTCTTGTCTGTCCACCACACAGGTCCTGTGTCAGATATTTCACTAGCAGTGTGTGTGTCAAGTGCTATCAGTACATGGCTACATCCATTTCTGTTTCCAACTTTAATTCCCTGACTAAGGGTATGTTGCAGACTATCCTGTAACACTAGCAACTTGCTTAGTGTACGGCAACAATTTTCCACATATGTGCCTGTGTTCCAGCCTCTGTCCTCCACCTACATACCAAGCTTTCCACATATGACATGCTGTCGGGGGTTGTTCTGTAGTGGGCTGTGAGTATATCACGCTGCCATTGTTGCCATCAGTCCACTGCTGTTGTATCCCCCACACATACTGTGGGGCTGGGGCCATATATGAGTGGGCATCACCTGCACAATGCATGTGTGCCCATATGCACTCCAGAGGCCAGTGTATGTAACAGTGGTATATGGCCCTGTATCATTGATTCTTAGGAGAAGCACCATAAATGACCTAGGCTGTTACAAAATTTGGGGGTATCGGGTGAGCCGCCTTAAGGTATCTGGATGTACAGTACTGTATACTTCACCCTTATTTACATTGCTTACATAAATTGGGTTAATGCAAGCCTACTGCCTCCTGCCATACAGACTGTTCTGTTGGTCAGTGTGCTTGTGATGGTGCCAGTTATGCATTGTTATGTAACAGTTACAACCCATTTGGTCACATGGAATCTTTACCACCTAGTGATTTTGTAGAGTGTAGATAGAGGCTGCTGAACTATACATCTGCATTACATACTGTTGATTGTCTGGTATGCTGTGGCCCAGTCTGTACTCACTATTGTACAATTTGAAGGGCTTGGTCTAGACAGCAACAGTTGTGAACCTTTCCAGAGTACTATATTAGTATAACTGTTTCATAGTTGCATTACTCTGTTTATATGGATGTCAGTGTCTGAACAGCTGTATGACATGGCATATAGAACTGTAATAGTACACAATTAAAGGTTTTCAATTTCTGCAAACCTGTGTGTGGTGTTTTTCCTATGACCTCTCTGTGGGTATATGCTGCAGGCAACGATTGTCATTTGTGTGGGTGGCCCATAGAGTGTCCAGTTGTTCAGGTGTTAATTGTAGGCATAGTGACTGTTCCATATTGTGTGCACCTTCTACATATGTATCTTACTATGCATATGTCTGTGTATGTGTAGTCACATGTATATCTATATATATATATATATATATATATATATATATATATATATATATGTGTGTGTGTGTGTGTGTGTGTATATATATATATATATATATATATATATATATATATATATATATATATATATATATATATACATATATATATGTGTGTATATCTGTAACTGCATACCTGTGTCTGTGTATCTGTATCCTGGGGATGTTGATGGCTTCCACATTTTACATTTCCTATGGAAGGCAAACTGTACTGCATGACATGTTACCAATATCAGCCTGACATCATAGAGGTGGGATGTAGTACTGTTAACATCTTGTGCCCATGTCGTGTCAGATCCTGGTTATGGGATCTGTAACAATTGGTAGTGTATTGCAGGGTGGACGTGTTTGGCTGTGGAAGGGATGCCTATTCATACAAGATGTATAGTGTGTGGGGCCTCTCAACCCCATTAACGGTGCATGTGGATATATGTGTTTTTGTTAATCTACAGATATATGGCCATATATACCTATACAGACATATATATATATATATATATATATATATATATATATATATATATATCAGCTTACATATATATATATATATATTTATATAAAACTATGTCCGTATATACCTACATAGATATATATCTGCGTACACATATGTAACTTGATGTGTATATGTAGTCATATAGGTGTAGATACATATATGTGTCAGTGTAGGCATTTGCATGTACATATGTTCAAATATATTAATATATATGTATATATTTTTAGAAATATATATATATATATATATATATATATATATATATATATATATATTTATCTATACATATATATATATATGTTTTATCTGTTTAGATATTAATATAGTTACACACACATATATCTAGATGTTGGTATGCATTCTCTGTACTGTTGCATGACTGGACTGGATGATATGTTTCTGAAAACATCCGATTTATTTATATCTGGCATGTATTAGTGATAAATCACTTTGTCTATGGTGTGCAGGGTCCTGGGTTTGAGCCTTACAGGAGCTGTTTATTTTGTTGCTGGACAGAACACGGCCCATTGGATACAGTCTTTAAGGCACTTTAAAGCAGTTGTAAGTGGGTGTGTGTGGGTTTGTGCAGAGCTAAGCAGTACTTACTTCCGGTTACAGTTTCTTACATTCAGTTAGCTAATACTTTGCTTAATCTGTGTAGGCAATGCTTACCCCATGCAAACATACTTAAACACGCTTACTAGTGCTTACATATGCTTACTACTGCTTATTTGTGCTTAAACCTGCTTACTAGTGCCTTATTCATTATGACACTGACACTTCACATGTGATTTCCTGCAGTACCCCAGTTCATACATATATGTTTTTTGTGGGTTTTGCAACAAAAATATTGGTTATAACATGCTTTGCCATGTAAAATAGTCCGTACTGCATTGGAACTTGAACTGGGAATGCCTGCTCATTAGGCAAATGTGTGCTGCTTCATTTGCATATATCTTCCTTGTTATCCTCTTCAGCCTTTTCAGGAGATTTAACTGTAGCTAAGCAATGGGCACAGCTGTGCACCTACGGGTAGCTTTACTTGGATTTTTAAAAGGGAACAAACGTCTTTCTACATTTTATTTTTATGTATTGTTGCTGCTGTACACATAGGGGACTGTTGGTGGGGATATGTGGAGACCTATGACTGGTCTTGCTCATTCCTTACCTCTTTCTCCTGTTCTACATTGCAAGGGCATGTTTATTCTGCAGGATATTCTCTCAGACATGTCCCCTGCACTCGTACATGCTCAATTATAAGCCTAGGAGCTCGGGCAGAGCACCTTGTTAATATGCATGACGCACTGCCATCCTGCTCCTAAACAGGCATTTCTGTGCAAGACTAAGCTAGTCCTGCACGGCAGATTAGAGAATCCAGGGGTTGCATACTTCCTGCTGGGTTTACTGATATTATAATTGCCCAGGTTTAAGTGAATTGGCTGGAGTCCTGTATTAGTGTGCATACTGCAGCGCTGATAGCTAATTACAAACAAGCAGAGAAACAGTAGCTCATGGGTACATTTTAAAGACATTAACTATTTTTTCCAAAGACAGAGTATTTCCTGGTTGGAGATGGAAAGGTCTTTCTGAATGTATTTTCAGTAGTCATCATGAAGGTGGATGGTAAGGCACTATATTCTGTGCACACTACTACAGTACACTGTGATAAGGGCAATTGTAACACATGCATAATAGCAGTGGAGTAATAAAAAAATGAGTTATCCTTCAAGACCAGTGCATATTGCATCTATATCATACAGCCAACAGCACTGCATACAACATACATTCCAGAATGGACAATATGTCCTGTACATGGGCTTTTGGCCCTGCCTGATATGTTAACTACCCCAATCCTCCTTATAGACATAACCCTCTAACAGCCCTCATACAACACATGAGGGGGTTGTATATGTTGTGGTGTTATAACCCCTGGTTAGCATGGTGCATTAGCATCTGTCACTGTCACATGTGCATTGACATGCCACACTACATAGCAGTAAGATGAATACCACAGATTAATGGCACAGGCAATGCAGCAATACAAATGTGCACAACAATGACATGCAAGCAGCACACATTATGCGATATTTTTGCAGTAGATAGCACACCTGTGAGTACTGCTGCTATAGCCAGATAGTGACAGTGCACACATACTACAAGGCACATGCAACTCACTCATGCATATGTATACACTAGCAAGATGTACAACACACACAGTAGCATCTGCACAACTATATTATACAAACACACCCACAGCTAAAGTAGAAACTATATATTTCAATGGCCATATTACACTAATGGTGACACCAAAACAGACATCATTAACACTTAGCTAGAGACAGTAATGGCAGTGTATGTTAGCATAACCAATATGCCTTGGAAAGGTATACCACCTCATAGCTGTCTATTACCAAATTAATAGAAGTGTTACTTCTCAATGCATCATGGGTATGTGCATATTGGTCAGGAATTGTATATAGTAGTACAATGTAATTACATCCTCACATGCAAGTCATACTTTTATAACCATAGTACATGTTGAAATACATTGTAAATGGTGAAACAATATGTTTACATGGATTTGGATATGAGCCTGACAAACATGTATTGCAGCAAGTACTGTGAGAGAAGATAGTGCAATTCCTGTATATACTAGTGCTATGTTTATGCCAAAACATGTGATGTATGCTGTGTAATGACTGAGTAGTCTGAAGACTACTTGACACACAATAACAAGGGACCAGCAGAAACAAAGCTGTAGTAATGTATGAATGCATGATAACACTATAAGGTCACACTGCTGATGAAGTAAACACTCATCATATAATACAGTACATGATACAGTCATTGACAGTAACATGTGTGCACTATAATGCTTTATAGTTTTCCACAATAGATACAATACACACTGGCCGTAAGGTACACTACAAGTTGGCAGGAAGATTTTTGCAAACCAATGACTTGAGTTATACCATCCAGGTGTGTACAGAAGACTGATCTCCACATGTGGACATATGGATACTACTGTCATGGATAGCTGAGCCAATTACACACATATAGTTACATCAGGATTGCTGAGACTGTAATGATACATGCATTTGGATTATCACCAGTGTCATGATAAGTTAGCAGGCATGTACCCAGGAATGCATTACACATCAGTGCCTCACTGTGTACACAGATCCTTCACATTATATGTCATACTGCAGAATATCCATGTTGCCTTTTTTTGATTTGTAATGTCTGTCTCACAGACTCAGAGGGATTCAGACAGGTGCACTGTCCTTTCAGGATGCCAAACTTGCACTCTGTTACTTTGTGTGTTGGGCTATGCACACATGATGGAGTGCATATATGAAATACAAGTAAGCTAGCAGAAAGCTCTGAACTGAAATTTATGGACATTCCTTACTCTAATACTCGAGACGTGAATCTTGAAATCCATGACAACAATATATAATTAAGGGTTATGATGCATGGGACTTTACCTGCTCTATGTACTACCAAGTACAGAAAACAAAAAAGTATAGGAACATGATATGTTTTACTTTCTTTCAAACTCTTTGAAAGCTAGTAAAGCACTTAGCACTACCATAAAGCAGGAAGAAGAAAGGTAGTGCCTTGCTATTAAACTAACGTCTTTAAAAAGCTGTCAGAAGATACTTTGTTCTGCCACACGTTTTGTTTATAACTTTGATAGAGCAAAGCATGTAACAGCTTTTAAAATCTGTTTTAACTTTGAGGGATGATGTAGCCTGCTGTTAATTCCTAAAGTGAGACCTGATCTTAAATTTTGTTAAGTACCACTAGTAAGGCTGGGTCTTTCTCTAAGGAAGTGATTAATAAGTTTATCTTTTTCTGATTTTAGATTGTAATCATGGTGTTCCATGCATTACAAATAGCTTATTCTCAAGGTCCTATTTATAATCCTCATATTATATGATGAATGTTTACTACATTCAGTACTGAGTTATACAGTCTGTTTTCATTTTTTCTTGTTCCCTGTCAGTGTGAAAAAGGCTAATGTAGAAATCCACCTAAGCCACCTAAATTGTGATCAAAATAACACTAAAAATGATGTAAAGAGGAGCATGTTAAAAAGGTGTGAAGTGGTCAGTCATGTTAGCCAGTTCAGCATATTCAATGAGCTGCATGTTTGTTTGCTCTGAAAATACAAACTTTATACAAGATTATCAACATGAAGGATGTTAAAGGTATGCTTTTCACCAGGTATCATGACCTTGTTTTGGATCCATTATTCTATATTAATATTATAAAATAGAACACAGTGCTACTTTTTTATGTTCTCTTCTTGTTATGGTTTGGCTGATGTGAAAGTTAAAAATGATAAGAATAGTAAAGTGTGTAAGTTTTGATATCAGGGGAAAAAAATGCTTGTGCCATCAGAATCACACAGTAGGCAAATGGAAGCTGTAGGTCTGAAAGAACCAAAGTCCTATTCAAGATTAACACAAAGGAAACCTATTGTAAGACGAGCCATTAACTAACAGTACAGAGCATTTAAGTTTTACTCTGCCAGGGGACAACTGTAATATCCCCATAAACTTTCTTAGAGATACTAATGTTTGTCTCTGAGTGTACTACAGATGATCAAATTACAAATGATCAAACCACAAGAAAAGGAAAAAATAATCAAAGATTTCAGCACTGAAAATAAACAACTCTGTACTTGAACTCTTTACTTCTGTATGATCATCTAGAAACACATGGCAGCATTTTGCAATCACTCGTACATATAATTTGTTCAACTAACTGAACATTTGATCTTTTGAATGGAATCCTTCTGTTCATACCTGTCTCTCCAGTATGTCTACGTCCTAAATATGGCATTGCAGTTAACTTCCATGTAACTAGAGCAGCCTCTTATTTTTATTCCAGGCTGACAATAAGGCCGATCCATGAAAAGAGTGAGAAGTTGCATTTTAATGACATATTTTGATGTCTGAACAAAGTATCACATCATTACAGAAGTAATAATAAGCTCTACATGCACAGAGTCTGGGGTAGAAGTCTGACCTTGACTAATGGTCAACAGGTGACCCTAACAGTCTGCCCCACATGTAGCGTAATGTGATTCATTCACCATCAGCTACAAACTACAGTATGAGTCTTCTGTTTTTACATGCATCAATCTAACTGCTAGCAGCATGGAAAGAACTCTTTAAATTTACATGAAGATAGTGATATACAATTCTTCTGATTTTCAGTGCATTGTTAGTTTCTGTTATAAATGCCTTTTCCACTGTGATAAAGAGTTAGCTTGGCGAAATAAAACATTGTTAACAAACAACTATTTTCAGAGACAGTGGTATTACAATCTATCATTGTGATGACAAACTAACACACAGGAAGAAAAATATTTTCAGTTTTATGTAGACTTCAGAAGGAAGCCGACATTAGGCCTGACAAAGCTATGTTTGGAATTAGCTTTGCATTTCTGGTAGGCTGGCAGTCATCCAGAAAAAGGGAGCTTAGCCTGGTAAGAACTGTCCAATGATTTTTTTACTAAAATGGTTTGACAGAACAGGGGTAGACTGAGAAATATGAAACAACTCAGAGAGCATCCCATGTACTGTAGACCCAGAAATGATATGTGCTGTGGCTATGCTAAAGTCAGAGAATAAGTTAAAGGTGATTGCCTGGCAGTAGTCCTATGGAAGCTAGAATGAGGTGATTCAAAGAACAGTTATGATATAATATCCCACAAACAGGGTGGTCATCCTGCAGAATATAGTCAAAGACATTGATAACACATGAGTTGCTGGAAATACCTGAAATGCCTTAAAATTCTGGAAGATTAAATTAGGTGGTAAATAGGGGTGGTTAGATAACTGAATAGGGGTAGCTACAACACTATAATGAAGTGTATGACCACAGGTCTTTGTGACAAACAAACAAAATCACTATAACAATGTTTAAATAGGAATACAGTTACTATATAGAATTTGAAGATTGTATTCTATAGATAATTCTATTCCTACCATCTTGAAAAATACATATGGGCTCTTGCTAGATTTAAAACAAGATACACTAAGTAAAAACTTGCAGAATGAAACCCTGATGGTAACGCTAGACATTAAAAACTTATTTACAAGTATCCCCAATGACTTTGGCCTTGATGCCATAAGAGCATGTCTACTTGAGTATGGCACCATGGACAACAATGATCAAATGGTGATTTGTGGTTTATTGGACTTAGTATTGAATAACAACATCTTTTTGTTCAATGACCATGTATATGCACAAACATGGGGAGTGGCCATGGGCACTCCCTGTGCTAATGCATATGCTAATCTGGCCATCCATCAATGGGAAAAGGAGTTTATACTTAAGGATGGAAGATATAATAACATCGTCTTGTATAGGCGATTTGTGGATGACATCCTGTTGTTTTGGAATGGTGATGAAGATTCACTACATGAATTTGTAGCTTATATGGAGTCCACCACCTCTTTTTTGAGTTTCACTTATGAATTCTCTGCATTCAGTGTGAATTTTTTAGATATTGCCATCACCAAAGATGCTAACAATAGTATCACTACTTCATTGTACAGGAAACCATGCTGGAGAAATAGCATTTTGCATTTTGACAGCATGCATCCTCGTTACATCTTTCGTAACATCATAAAAGGCCAGATGGTCAGAGTATCGAGGCTATGCAGTAATGAGAGTGATATATTGAGATTCATGGATTTTCAGAAGAATTGCTTTAAGGATAGGGGCTATCCCCCAAATTTAGTGAACAATTTAACAGTGACAGCTTTGGAAACTCCCTTTCATAAGAGAATAGGAAGGCAGAATGATTATTTTGGTAGGAACAGAACACAATTAACTTTTGGACTTAAATACACAAATGACATAGATAACATTATGCTGATTATAAAGAATAATTGGAAGGTCCTGCTTCTTGATTCTGGGCTGTCACGAATAGTGGGTGATAAGCCTGTTTTTAGGTTTAGCAATAGTCTAAACCTCAAGAGATTATTATGTAAAGAAAAAATGATCTCTAAGCAGTTGGACATTAGAGCCAGATATAAAAAGGGCACATATCCATGCACGAAATGCTGCATATGTAAATATATTTCAACAGCTCAGAGTTTTGATGTTCCCTATATAAACATGGCTTTTAAACCATTGTTCTATGTGACATGTGATACTCGAAATGTCATTTACTTAGCTACATGTAATTCATGTGAGGCGTACTATGTTGGTATGACTTCACATAGACTTAAAGATCGTGTATATAATCACGTGTACGACATTAGGAAGGGGAACCTTACTAATGTATTAGCTAAACATTGTCAGCTATTTCCTAAACATGCATTTAGATTTAGAGTGGTTCAAGTAGTGAATCAGAATAAAAGAGAAGGAGACCATATAGGTGCACTTGAATTACATGAACTCAGATGGATATTAAATCTTAGAGCCCATATAGAACCAGGTCTAAATTCCAACCTCAGCATTAGACCAGCTCTCTTAGGATCTATGTGATGCTACTCATACTGATCATTCACTCACCCATCCTCACTTATATATTTTTTATTGATGATTATGCTGTGCGATGTTTTGTTCTAATAATTAATTAATTGATTATATATTGTATATATGTTTATATATTTATATATATTTTTTGCACTCTATCAAATATTATAAATTTTATAAATATACTTGATATATGAATCAAGCTAAGCTAGACCATAATATTCATTATAGTTCTCTTATACATGTGTTTTAGAATAGATATTATGCCCCTTTTGTTATGGGCGTATTTAAATTTTTTATTATTCATCATTTTTATATTGTATACCTGATATGTTCATTTATCATTATAATATATATCACGTATTGTTTATTATTTTTATTCAAACAATGATTTAGGGACCATATTGCTGACGTTTTAGTTCAAGTGCAGCGCCATTTTCAAATGGCTTTTTTAAAAATGGTTTTTTATTTTATTTTTGAAAGATTAGGAGAAGCTAAACATGTGTTTTATAAAAATGTTTCCCTTAGGGGAACAATAGTATTTGGTTTATAAAGAAATTCCTATTGAATACATATGCTATCTTTAAGAAATCTTGTAGGGATGTAGAATGTCATCCCCCTTTTAATTCATAATGGTTTACATTAATTGTTACATTTAATTGAATGATTGAAGTTGATTTTTGTATTTAAAGGGTGATGCCCTGCTATTAATTGTAACCTGATGAAGCGCACCAGGATGGTGCGTGAAAGCGCTTGTTCTATTTTTCATTGTTATTTCAATTAAATTGTGGATTTTATGCCATGGTGGTTCCTTGCAGTTTACTTTTACTCTTGATATACAATTCTTCTGATTTTCAGTGCATTGTTAGTTTCTGTTATCAATGCCTTTTCCACTGTGATAAAGAGTTAGCTTGGCGAAATAAAACATTGTTAACAAACAACTATTTTCAGAGACAGTGGTATTACAATCTATCATTGTGATGACAAACTAAAACACAGGAAGAAAAATATTTTCAGTTTTATGTAGACTTCAGAAGGAAGCCGACATTAGGCCTGACAAAGCTATGTTTGGAATTAGCTTTGCATTTCTGGTAGGCTGGCAGTCATCCAGAAAAAGGGAGCTTAGCCTGGTAAGAACTGTCCAATGATTTTTTTACTAAAATGGTTTGACAGAACAGGGGTAGACTGAGAAATATGAAACAACTCAGAGAGCATCCCATGTACTGTAGACCCAGAAATGATATGTGCTGTGGCTATGCTACAGTCAGAGAATAAGTTAAAGGTGATTGCCTGGCAGTAGTCCTATGGAAGCTAGAATGAGGTGATTCAAAGAACAGTTATGATATAATATCCCACAAACAGGGTGGTCATCCTGCAGAATATAGTCAAAGACATTGATAACACATGAGTTGCTGGAAATACCTGAAATGCCTTAAAATGCTGGAAGATTAAATTAGGTGGTAAATAGGGGTGGTTAGATAACTGAATAGGGGTAGCTACAACACTATAATGAAGTGTATGACCACAGGTCTTTGTGACAAACAAACAAAATCACTATAACAATGTTTAAATAGGAATACAGTTACTATATAGAATTTGAAGATTGTATTAACAGTAACAATACAGTAGTCTCTATGTATTTCTGAGCATTTTCCTACTGTAACAGTATAGCTGCATTCAGTATTGCTGTCCTGCTGGCCTTTCAGGTATTAAAGAAGCTGCAAAATAAATACGCTGGTTTTAGTTTTTCACTGAAGCAGAGATGCTTTGCCAATGCATGTCAGAAAAATGTCGATCAGACTGCCTGCTGCTAATAACTCAGGCAGAGCCCTCACATTAAGAGCAGGGGGGTTAGATGTGAACTTCTTTTCATTCAAAAAAAAAAAATTTTTAAAACTTACTGCTAATTATGACTATCTTCACTCAAGTGATTGAGAGTGAGTTAGAGAAACTTCAGCAGTGCATATTCTAAGTAAATAGATCTGAATGCAGTTATTAAGTACTGAGACAAAGGGCACTTGAACATGTAATACATCTGTCCTGTACTGTACACTGGTACCTTTACCACTACCCAGAATACTCTGGTCCATCTGCCACAAATGGATCACATAGGAGCAGCAGACATGCGATGAATGAGAAGTGAATTTAACCACGTCAGCTACCTGCCACCTGCAGAAATTTCCTATTCCTATTCAAGATTAACATAAATGAAACCTATCTTTATCATCAGAGATTTTAACACTTGCTTAGCTTTATCTCTCACATTT
Source organism: Protopterus annectens (assembly GCF_019279795.1). NCBI lineage: Eukaryota > Metazoa > Chordata > Ceratodontiformes > Protopteridae > Protopterus > Protopterus annectens. The sequence goes on along the minus strand of NC_056731.1, from coordinate 125,266,263 downwards.
CATCAAGCCTGACCATGTACAGACTTTTTTCTGTAGTCCTATATTTATACCATAGCACTGACAATCAGGATGACTGCAACCCGAACATGATTATGCTGGCAGTAATGTAGTGGGTCCAGTGAGCAAATGTGTCACATCTGTTTAGTGCAACAGAACTAATGAATGGCATACAATAAGGTGACTACCATATGGCTAGACACATTTCATCTTTCAAACAAAAATGTTAAGTATTCAGTCTATAATGGATTAAAAGTAGAATTTAAACATTATCCTGTCTTTTACTTTGGCAGTACTTGTTTCTGCCTCAGTCCCATTCATATCATCACATTTAGAAAATCAGACTATGCCAAATATCTGAAAACAGCAACAACTATTTATTACTTGCTTAAAATCTTCTCCAAATACTTTGACAGATGTTTTAGTATGCATGTTTTCTGTTATAGACATTTATAAGAGTATTGCATGTTTTCTGTATAGGTTTTTATTTCTTGGAAGTGCAGGAACATACATTTTATAGCAGTTAAGGATCTCACTATCCATGTAAGCTTCACAGTGCCTTATGTCCTGAATAATGTTTAGATCCTACCTAACCAACAACTTACTTTTCCTCCACATACTCACAGAAACTATGTATGTCTGCCCGATGCGCTGCTAGGTTCCTTTATAGTTTTTAAACTATGGTCCTTTGGGAATGTTGCATCAGTCATTCCCCATCCTTTCTATAAATATTTTTTTTAATGTTTTTTTTTTTGTTGTTGTTGTTGTTTGTGTAAGTATTCCACTTGTATCTCTTTTGTTTTGTTTTCATGCGTCTATTGTGAAAACTGATAATTAGTCTGAAGACACTTTTGAGGTACTTTACTGTATCTATAACTCTATCCTTGCTTCCATTCTACAAGGTTCAGACATTTCTCTTTTTGTTGTGCCTGGTGAAGGCTGTGCATTTTTGCCATGTTTTTATGCTTAAAGATAGCTTCTTCAAAACTGCATGCAGTTCTGTCGTTATAGAGAAAAAAGTACTTTTGTTTTCTACTGTTGTATTTAGCCTGGTTACAGTGACTGTTTAAAATCATATAATCTGATTTGACTATTTTATGTCCCCTTTCATTTTCTTGCTTATTTCACAGACATGATCCCATTTATTGACAGTCATACAGGTTTCAGGCAAAGCCTTCACGATGTTTACTTATTTGTGCAGTGTAACATATCAATGGGTAATACTGATGTGATGTAATGGATATTGTGTGACATCAGTACAGTCACAATAAATGTTTCCCTATGCTAGCATCAAGTTGTGCAACTCCTCCTCCTCCTCCATGAATCACATGTGACATCGTGGAAATGTCAACACATGTATCAGACTCAAGTTATGTGACCCCATTACATTGGATTTACATTATTTACTCATAATTTCATCAGATTAAACATATGAGGGAGGCCTCTGCCACTCTATATGGACATATTGAAACTGAGGGTGATGTAATTCCTGCAGAACAATTAAGGATACAAAAGCTTCTGGTGAATACTGGTTTTGAACACTTGAATACGTCTTGAGAAAATAAACACAATACTGGGTGTAATGAATGTTCCACAGTATAACTGCATCTACAATTATGATATGCTTTAGTACATAAAAGCATTCCAGCATGTAAATGAAGAATATGTGCACCTGCAATTACTCTGAAATAATTTTACAGTATGTGAGACATTGCTTGATGCTAGGTATACCCAAACACACCTGTGACATACTGCTGTTGTCATTTTGAAGGTAGAATGACAATTATGTACAATGTAGATATGATCCTTTTTCAGAACACATGCCTTTGTAAGGAGACATGTATTACATCATTTTGTGTCCTCAATCCTGAGGAATCATCTTACTACAACTGTTATGGAAGGGAAATTTAAGCAAATAACAGCATCAGTCATTGATACATTGTTTCATAATGAAAACTAAAATAAACTCTTGTAAGCAGAAACAACATCTACACCCTAACATAACACATGTGGGAGACAACACTGTTAACATGTACATGTGAGTATACATGGATATCTTCTTTTTTTGTCAATTTTTTTTAATTTTCAATTAAAACAACATTTACATAATATTTTAAATATCATTTTAAACAACAATATACAATATTTACAATAGCCTGACTTTCAATTATATACACTGTATGTTACTAAATATAGAATTAACAGATCAGTTATCAGAGATACAATATTGATTATTGCAGAGTGTCCAACAAAGATATAACTTTCTTCCAATGATTATTTACCAATGGCCTGGGATAGATTTGTAGTTCTTTTATTTTTATTTCCATCAATGCAGTTGTCTTCAGTAAAATGTAGAATTCTTCCAAGGTCGTGGGTGTATTTGAATTCCACCTTCTGGTTATGCATTTCCTACATATAGCAAGTATTGTCCATAACAAATACACATTTGTCTTATTCAGGTAGGGACGTTCATTTACATTTAGAATTATCAATACTTTAGTTAAGATAAAGGATTCATTAAAGAAAGCTTGTAAAAAATGATTTATTCTATTCCAATGTGATTTAATTTTTACATTCATAAAAAATATGAATCCAGTCTGCTTTATTTGACTTTTCACACCCCCAGCAAAAAACATTTGTAGTAGTACTGATCTTTTTAATTCTATCTGGTGTTAAAAATGCTCTATGTAAGTATTTCCTGTTAATTATTTTCCAGTACTGTGTGTTAAAGGTGTAATTAACTGATAGTAAGATGTTAGTTTCAATTTCTTCTGTTAACTGCAATGACTGGCCTTTTGTTAAGAACTGCCAGTATGATGGTTTGGGAATTGTTTTATATGTTATTAACTCTTTATGTAGATTTGAAATGGAATTTTTCTTTTCACAACTATTATATATAAATTCATACAGAAAACTTATTAGATTTGAAATATCTTTAAATGATGAATTATTAATTAATCTGCATAAATCATGAGTGTACATTAGAATGCTTTGTAAGGTTAACCAGTCCTGTGTTGGAATATTGTAAGCAGTTTTTATCATATGTATATCTAAAACATTTAATTTATTTACTCATTGAAACTAGCATAAGAGTTCATTTTGTTCCCAGGAGGTTATTGTTTCCCTATATATTTTATGAGGAAAGTTCTTAGTGATGGTAAATGGGGTTAAAAGGTCAAACCAAAGTTTTAGATCTATGTTTGCATTGATAAGTTTCCTAAAGGAATTGATGTAATGATTAATCAGTGTTGTTTTAGAAGGTTTTGTTATATTGTATACTTATGCATAGGATGTATCAGGGTTTGTTTGATTTGTCTACTATTAAACAATTTTTAGCAGATTAAATTCATTTGTTAATATAGCCGCTGTTAATTCTTTCCAGTTGGCAAAATAATTTGGGTTTATCCAGTCTATTGTAGTTTTAAGCACAGATGCTTTTATATATGTTTTTATTTCTGGGATGTTCGATCCTCCTTGTTTCCAGGGTCTAATGTGATGAGTTAGAGCTACTCTATTCTTTTTGGGATACCATAGAAATTTTATTAAACATGAGTTTATTTCTTTAAGAATGCATCTTTCAGGAATTAACTGTATTGCTAATGCTACATATAGTATTTTTGGCAATAAGACCATTTTTATTAACTGCAATCTGTCTTTAAAAGTTAATATAATTATGTACCACTTTTCTATATTTTTTTATTGTTTCAATAATGTTTTTTATAATTTATTAATATTGTTTTGTTTATATTTTTGCATAACACTATTCCTAAATAATTTAGCGTAAGTTCTTGTTTTCCTATGATGGATTTATCTGTAACTTGTAGTTCTTTTTTCTTATTTAAAAATAGAAATTTTGATTTTGATCTATTAAAGTGCAGACCTGAAATCTTTTAAAATTTCTCCATTACGTCTTCTAGCTTTCCTAATAACTCTCTGGATTTTGATAGGGTTAATAAAATATCATCAGCAAAAAGCATTATTTTAGATATGTACTGGTCATAGACTTCTATTCCTTTTATTCTTGGATTATTGTGTATTATTTCTGCAAGTATTTCTATAGCCAAAGCAAATAAAATAGGAGAAAGGGGGCATCCTTGTTTAGTACCTTTTGCTATATGGATAGATTCTGAGGATTAAAGAACCTAATTTAATGTAGGCTAAGTTATTAATATATATGTTTTTAGTAATAAGATGAAGGGAGGAGGAAAATCAAATAATGCTAAAGTTTTAAATAGATATTCCCAGTTGAGGGAATCAAAGGCTTTTTCTATGTGTAATCCGATTGCAGGTGTTCCTCTATCTTCTTTATTCACATAATCTATATGAGTAAGTATCCTTTTAATATTATCATGTGTGTGCCTGTTATATAAAAATCTAATTTGATCATTATTGTCTTTGAAAGTGGGATTTTCATTCTGTTAGCTAGTATTGACATGAATATTTTGTAATCATTATTCAGTAATGATTTAGGTCTGTATGAGGTGCAAAGGTCTGATGGTTTATTATGTTTTAAAATTGCTGTTATGAGAGAATATTTCCATGAGGGTGGTATTTTTGCTTCTGACTGGACTTCTAGCAAAATTTTATGAAAAAGGGAGATTACTGTTGAAGGGAAGAGTTTGTAAATTTCCATAATTATACTATCTATCCCTGGAGCTTTGTTAGATTTACTTTCTTTTATCTTATCAACAATTTATTTGTAGGATATAGGTTTTTGTAGGTCTAGTTTTAAGTTTTCAGGAATTTTTTTTATATTGATAAGATTTGTATCCAAGTTTATTTGGTTGGTATCTAAATCTTCTTTTTTGAAGTGTTCCATATAATGGAAGCAAAATGCTTCAAGGATGTCCTATATCTGATACTTTTTCCCTTTCTTTTCATGATATATATTACTAATGTGATTTGCTTTAGATTGTATTTTAATTCTTGTAGATACGTTATGTAGATATCTGGGGAGGTGGCTAATGAGCTTATTTTTAATTTTTCCAAGGATAGACAAGTTTTGTGTGTTAAAATTTCATTATTTTTTTTATTTAATCCCTCTATTTCTTTTTTGACTTCTGGACAATTCTGATTTTTTTTTTAGATTTTGCTGTCAAGAGTCTGGTTTGCAAGTCTAATGATTCAGATTCCCACTCTCTAACTTTGTTTTTGTACCAGCTAAGGGTCTTACCAAATAAATACACTTTTAATGAGTCCAAAACCATGACTCTACTGATTTCTGTTGTATTATTAAATTCAAGAAATAATTGTAGTTCTGACAACATCCAGGGTCTGAATTCTTTAATTTGTGTGATATATGATGGAATTCTAATTGAGAGGATTAATGGTTTAAACTCTGTTTGGAGCTTCATTATCAGAGAGTCATGATCTGAGAAGGGGCATGGAACTATTGAGAAGTTGAGGAATTTTGTTTGTAAATCTTGAACTACAAATAATTTGTCTATTCTTGTTTGTGTTTCAAATCTATGGTCTTTATGGGAAAATAATAAGGATTTATCATCTTTTTCTTTAAAAGTGTCAATTAAATGAAATTAATCAATCCAAATTTTTAAGGATTTTGAAATAGTTGCTATGCGAAAAGACTTCTTGGTTGTTTCAGAAGCTTCTAAGGTACAATTAAAGTCTCCTCCCAGTATACAATTTCCTTTATAATTGTTGGAAATAAAATCTAGGTATTTTTTAACCGTTCCTGCTCCAATTCCTGGGAACCAGTATATATTAGCTAAGGTCCATATTCTGTTATTAAATTTAATTATAACAAATGCTAGTAGACCTTCTTTGTCTTCATATTTATAAATAACTTTTGGAGTGATTATGTTTTGCTTCCAGAGAATTAATACTCATTTTGTCTTTGTTCTATAGCAGGATTGAACTAAAACTGTATAGTCCTTAGGGTTCCAAATAAAGCTATCATTAGTCTTGAAACGTGTTTCCTGGAGAAATACTACTTGTGCCTTATTTAGATGTAAATATTTTAGTAAGTTTGATCTTTCATTTGCATTATTTAAGCCATTAGTTTTTAATGATAAGAATGTTAAATCCATTTCAAGTTATTGTTGGAAGAAACTTTTTGCTTCTTTTTTTTATTTTTATTATAGTAATTATACCATATTATGTGATAACATTGGATGTTATTTTTATGTGTATAAACTTGGGAGTGTAATTTAATGTTCTTTCTTCTTTAAATATAAGTAGGGTAAAATTCTGGTCAGGCTTTAAAAAAAGTACTTCTATAAAACATTAATTCTAAAGTATCAAATACAAGTAAATATGAATTTCCCATTAAACATGGAATGAAAGTCATTCCTAATCCAATAGATAAAGATAGATCTATTGGATTATCACTCATACCTTTAACCAACAATATCAAGAGGATGCCTGAGGAATAGAGAAAAAGTGTTTTGGTACCGATTTTTAAGAATAAGGGTGATGTACAGAGCTGTAGTAACTACAGAGGGAATAAACTGATCAGTCACAGCATGAAATTATGGGAAAGAGTAGTGGAAGCTAGGTTGAGAAGGGAGGTGATGATTAGTGATCAGCAGTTCGGTTTCATGTCAGGAAAGAGCACTACAGATACAATGTTTGCTCTGTGAGTGTTGATGGAGAAGTACAGAGAAGGTCAGAAGGAGTTGCATTGTCTCTTTGTGGATTTAGAGAAAGCATATGACAGGGTGTCTAGAGAGGAGTTGTGGTATTGTATGAGGAAGGCGGGAGTGTCAGAGAAGTATGTAAGATTGGTACAGGATATGTACGAGGGTAGTGTGACAGCGGTGAGGTCTGTGGTGGTGGTGACAGATGCATTTAAAGTGGAGGTGGGATTACATCAAGGATCAGCTTTGAGCCCTTTCTTATTTGCAATGGTGATGGACAGGTTCACAGACGAGATCAGACAGGAGTCCCCGTGGACTATGATGTTTGCAGATGACATTGTGATCTGTAGTGAGAGTAGGAAACAGGTGGAGGAGACCCTGGAGAGGTGGAGATATGCTCTAGAGAGAAGATGAATGAAGGTCAACAGGACTAAGACAGAATATATGTGTGTGAATGAGAGGGTAGGATAGAGGAATGGTGAGGATGCAGGGAATAGAGGTGGCAAAGGTGGATGAGTTTAAGTACTTGGGATCAACAGTTCAGAGTAATGGTGAGTATGGAAGAGAGGTGAAGAAGAGAGTACAGGCAGGATGGAGTGGGTGGAGAAGAGTGTCAGGAGTGATTTGTGACAGATGAGTACCAGTAAGAGTGAAAGGGAAGGTCTGCAAGATGGTAGTGAGACCAGCTATGTTATATGGGTTGGAGACAGTGGCATTGACAAAAGGGCAGGAGTCAGAGCTTGATGTGGAAGAGTTGAAGATGTTAAGATTTGCACTAAGTGTGATGAGGATGGACAGGATTAGGAATAAGTATATTAGAGGGTCAGCCCAGGTTGGAAGGTTTGGAGACAAAGCCAGAGAGGCAAGATTATGTTGGTTTGGACATGTGCTGAGGAGGGATGCAGAGTATATTGTGAAAAAGATGCTAAGGATAAAGCTGCCAGGTAACAGGAAAAGAGGAAGGCCTAAGATAAGGTTTATGGATGTGGTGAGAGAGGACATGCAGGTGGTTGGTGTGACAGATCAAGATGCATTGGACAGGAAGAAATGGAAACAGTTGATCTGCTGTGGCGACCCCTAACGGAAGCAGCCAAAAGAAGAAGATGATCAGTTGAGCTCCATATGTTAAATTATTATATGGAGAATGTTCTTAAAATCAATATGAAATTCTATATCATTCTATTATTGTTCTTTAGTATTTTATATATCAGGCTGGAATGTTAGTAGTGTAAGCAATTATTTTGTTGAGTTAGAAAATATCCAATATTTAGTTACCCTTAAGAGATCCAAATCATGTCAGATATGTCATTTTGGATAAATTAAATGCCACAGAGGAGCATACACTAAATAAGCCAACAGGGCCGGTGCTAGCATTTTGGGGGCCCCCAGCAAGGTTCAAGTTGGGGGGCCCTACTCAAGAAAACATCAAGCATGACCACATTGCCATTGCACCTCCTTCCCTGTCAAGCTCATCCAGCACCATTTAACCACTAGCATCACTACATTCAGATCATTAATTTATGTGCCAAGCCACAGACTTGCATTTAGTACCAAGGTTACATTATGATAAACTTCTGTACTACAGTACGGTAGCTAATCACAGGTACACACATTGACTGACACTTAATACCAGTGTTGCATTAAGACAACCCCCTGTGCCACAGCAAGGTAGCTACTCACAGGTGTGCACACACTGACTAGCATTTAGTGCCAATGTTACAATACTGATAAACCCCTGTACAACAGCAAGGTAGCGACTCAGGTGCACATGACAAGGTAGCAACTCACAGGTGCACACACTGACTGGCATCGAGTACCAATGTGACATTATGAAACCCCTGTACCACAGCACGTTTGCCACTCACAGATGCAGACACTGACTGCATACTCAACTGCCCAGATTTTCAAAGAATGTCCAGATGTGACTCTTGTTTGGTCTGTTCCTCAATTTAGAGTTTTCTGGATTTTTTGTGGCAAATCATTGAGGACTGAATTCATTAAATGACAGGCATTTCAGTTTAACTTAATATACCCTTCAGAACATGTATGGTAAGGTTTTTTATTCTAACATTCAGTTTATAAGAGCAATATTTAAAATTTGCCCAGATCTTTGGGGCTGGAACCCCATTATCTGTGGCTTTGTCCAGATTTTGTGCCATGAGATAAAGAGCTATAGCTGGCATTTAGTAGCAATGTTGTTAAATTATGACAAGCCACTGTACTGCACCAAGGTATCCAGTCCCAAACAGGTACACAAAGACACCTACACTGACTCCCCAAAGACACCTACATTGACTGGCATTTAGTAGCAATGGTGAAACATTACGACAAGCCTCAGTACCACATCAGGGTAGCCAGTCTCACAGAGGTACACAAAGACAGAGACAAAGACTGACCCACAGAGACCCAGAGAGACCCACACACAGAGAGACCCAGAGAGACCCACACACACACACACACACAGACCCAGAGAGACCCACACACAGAGAGAGACCCAGAGAGACCCACACACAGAGAGACCCAGAGAGACCCACACACAGAGAGACACAGAGAGACCCACACACAGAGACCCACACACAGAGGCACAGAGAGACCCACACACAGAGACACAGAGAGACACACACACAGAGACACAGAGAGACACAGAGAGACCCACACACAGAGAGACACAGAGAGACCCACACACAGACATAGAGAGACCCACATACACAGAGACACAGAGAGACCCACACACAGAGAGACACAGAGAGACCCACACACAGAGAGACACAGAGAGACCCACACACAGAGACCCACACACAGAGAGACACAGAGACACACACATACACACACACACACACACACACACACACACACACACACACACACACACACACACACAGACACAGAGAGCCACACACAGAGAGACACAGAGAGACCCACACACAGAGAGACACAGAGAGACCCACACACACAGAGACACAGAGAGACCCACACACACAGAGACACAGAGAGACCCACACACAGAGAGACACAGAGAGACACACACACACACAGACACAGAGAGACGCACACACAGAGACACAGAGAGACGCACACACAGAGACACAGAGAGACGCACACAGAGAGACGCACACACAGAGACACAGAGAGACGCACACACAGAGACACAGAGAGACACAGAGAGACCCACACACACAGAGACACAGAGAGACCAACGCACAGACATAGAGAGACCCACATACACAGAGACACAGAGAGACCCACACACACAGAGACACAGAGAGACCCACACACAGAGAGACACACAGAGACCCACACACAGAGAGACACAGAGAGACCCACACACAGAGAGACACAGAGAGACCCACACACAGAGACCCACACACAGACACAGAGAGAGACACACAGAGAGACACAGACAGACCCACACACACAGAGACACAGAGAGACCCACACACACAGAGACACAGAGAGACCCACACACACAGAGACACAGAGAGACCCACACACAGAGAGACACAGAGAGACCTGCACACAGAGAGACACAGAGAGACCCACACACAGAGAGACACAGAGAGATCCACACACAGACTCCCACACACAAGACTCCCACACACAAGACTCCCACACACAAGACTCCCACACATAAGACTCCCGATAAAAGACTGCACTACAGCAAGACTGAACATTAACACCCACACAATTACTGACATGCAGAACAGTCACACTGCAGATGTACACAACACAGCTATGGGGCACAGAAAAGACTACAGACAACATACAAGGGAAAGCCATGGGGATTACAGAGCCTGAGGCAAACTCAAATCCAAACAAACCCAAAAGAAAGCCATGGGGATTACTGAACCTGAGGCAGACAGACTCAAACCCAAACACACAAAGGCATGGGGATTACTGAGCCTGAGGCAGACTCAAGCCCATGCACATGAGAGTAATGGGGATTATTAGTAAGTCTGACACAGGCAGACTCAAACCCAGAAAGAAAAAGGTGAATACCAAAGTGGCATTCATCTTCCATATGCATTTACCTCTTCAGCTTCTGACTGCTGCCACTTGTCTGTTCTTCCTTTGCTTCTGTTCTAGCCCCTGAAGAGTCCTGCTGCTCCCAACTGTCCTACCATCCTGATGAGTCCTGCCACTTCCCTGCCGCTCCACACGAGTCCTTCTGCTCCCGACAAGACCTGCCACTCCCGACGAGTCCAGCTTCTCCTAGCTGCCTTTGCCTAACATCCTGCTAGTTCCATCCTCATGGTTCTACCTGTTGGAGGTACGCAAACAAAAAAAGTGAATACACAGCATACAAGCCACACTAAAGAACTACCTGAAATTACTGCCTGACAGCATTATAAAAAAGATTACTGGAAAGGAAATATGAGCACATACCTAATCTACAGTTTTACTGGGATCTTACAAATTTTCTTCCGGACAAAATCTTCAATGAGGCTGCCATGTGATACACTTCGTCCCACTTCACGCTCAATTGAGAGCACAGTTAAGCCTGAAAGTCTCTCCTGGCTCATTGACGAACGCAGGTATGTCTTTATGAGTTTCAGCTTAGAAAAGCTGCATTCTGCAGTAGCCACTGTAACGGGTGCAGTCAAATAAATGTGCAGTGAAACATAAGTATATATATATATATATATATATATATATATATATATGTCTTGCAAGTGGTTGTGAATAAGGAAATTTAACACAGTCAGTGGTGACGATTCATTATCAATCATTCAAGAAAGGCTTTTAAGTTCGTGTCCAAGGTCAGAGTCATCAATATCACAGTGGCCACTAATTCTGTCAGTCAGTTGTTCTTTCAGAGCCTTGCAGTGTTGCAGCAGTGTTTCTTCTGCAACATCACTCAAGGCTTTAATATTTGATAAAAATCCAAAGGCCTTATCAAACTCAGAAAGCTGCTGAAACCGGTCAGTAAACGATTGGATAGTTGTGTCCAGCAGCACATTGAAGAACTCTACTCGTAATTTTACCACTGGATTATGTACAGTCTCATCTTCTCCTTCATAGTCAAAGAACAGTTTTACTTTCCTCTGTCCCTTTTCTTGAAATGTGGTGCCAACATCCAGTTCTTCCACTATCTTGGAGGTTTCGCCCATGGCATGTTGAAATCCCATTTCTCTGTAATTCTTAAGCAGGTCCATAGTGGATGCCAGCACTTTGACACATGTCGAAATATCAACAGATTTGTACATACTGCTTCCCCTATCTCTAATGTCCTATCAAGATGAGATTAGTTGAATGTGTTTCAATACCTGCAATTTTTAATCCATGTATTCCATCAATGGTATTTGCCTACCTTCTCTTTCCAAAAAAAGCAGCAACAAGTTTTATTTCTTGAACTAGCACACACAACCAGCATTGTTAGAAGTACCATGATATTCTCACCAATACTGCATTTAGGAAATTGTTTTAACAGTGAAATGGTAATCCTGTCCTCACCCATGCATGTTCAGGAGAATACAACAATATTTTTAAGTGGAGATTATTTTGTGAATCTGATCTATAGTATGTATTTCATTGGTCTGAGGGCACTGTGTATGCAGTGCTGCTATCACTTTGCATACTAGGGTTGGGAGGGTGGCCTAATGGTTAAGGTGTTTGCCTTACAAACAGAAGGTGCAGGGTTTGAGTCTCACAAGGGATAAGTGGCTAGGCTTAAAATGGCTCGCAAGGGTGGTTAGCTTAGTACTAACCTATGAACCTATGGACTCTGCAGAACTTTGCTTGCACGATTTTCCTCTGTCAGCACATCATACCAAACCACTAAACATACAATGAACTGGTATGACATAAGTTCTGAGCACAGTCCTCTTGCTTGTTGATATGTTGCAGCATCATTTGTACGTACTGCTTGCCCTATCTCCTGTAATGCCTCAATGACTCCCTTCAACTGAAATCTTACTGCCTTGACAGAGTCTATTCTGCATTCCCAGTGAGTCTCTGACAGCGGCTTCACATTGACATTTGTGTGCTGTTTTAAGATCTGCCATCGGCTTGTTGATGCTGAACAGAGTACGTAAATGTTCTGCAGACATCCAAAGAATGACACTGCCTGTACTGATGAATGTGCTCCATCACTAACTATAAGATTTAAATTATGGCAGGCACACGGCACATAAAAAGCCCATGAATTCATTTGTTTTATCCGGGCCTGCAGTCCAGCGTGTTTCCCCTTCATGTTGCTGCCATTGTCATATCCTTGTCCTCGACAGTCATTAATGTCCAGTTGATGATGTTGAAGAGTCTGAAGAAAAGCTTCTGTCAGTCCTGCCCCAGTTGTGTCATTCACAGGGACAAATCCCAGAAAATGTTCCTCAGCTGTGGCTGCAGTCTGTGAAATGTCCACATACTGAACTACTACAGTCATTTGCTCTTGATTGCTGATGCCTGGCGTGCAATCAAGAATCACAGAAAAGTACCTAGCGTCCTTCACCTTCCCTATTATGATCCTTAAAATAGCATTTGCAATCAACTGGATAACTTAATTCTGTATGTCCTTCCCAAGATAGTGATCTATTATCTCTCTATTACGAATATGACGCAAATGTTCAGCCATCACAGGGTCAAACTGCGACAAAAGTTGCACTTGACCTAAGAAGTTGCCATTGCCATAGGTGTCCAGGGCATCAGTTGTACCACAGAATGCCATGTTCCGTTCTGCCAAGTACTGGACAACAGCAATAATGCGTTCTAACACACCACGCCAGTGAGTTATCTCCTTTTCAACCACTGCTTGTCTCTTAACATCCATAGTCTGCCTACTCTTTATTCTGTTGTCCAGTTCCTTCCACTTCATCATGCATGCCATATGCTCTGGCGCTCGGTCATGGCTGTGTAAAGCTTTGGAATCTCTCTCCATGCTTTGTAACCACCTGACCTGAGAAGATGGTTAGAATGTCCAAACAATTTGCATGGAAAGCAAAACAGTGCATCCTTTGAGACCGAATATGTCAGCCAAGTGCGTTTTGCTCTCGCTCCATTAGGCAGCACATGGAAATAGTTCTCAGATGTAAATCTTCTTTTCTGCTCATTGACTGGGAACTGTGGTAACACCACTTGTGCAGGTCCATACTGAATGGCAGCTACCCTAAACTCATCCCTAATCAAGTCTGGCCAAGTCCCTAGATCCTCCAAAGATGTACCTGAAACTCCCTGCAAGTCATAGGCCACATCTGTCACTACAGAAGTATGGGCTCCTTTTGTATCAAAGTCTAGTGATCCAGGCAACACCTCAGGTGAATCTGCATTTGCTGACATGCTTTCACCCATGGTAATGGCTGTAGGTCCACAGGAAGTAGCCTGTGGTGTGGCCACAAAAGAGTGGTCACTTTCTAGTGAAAGGATGCTGGCCTCACAGTGGTCAGACTGTAATGCAGAACCATTGTGTTGTCCTGAAGGCAGACTTTTTCCTGAATCTCCCCTCTCCGATGAGTCACAGAAAAATTTCATAACGGAACCCTGTCTCTTTGCATCCTCATTCCTCTGCTGCTGAAGCTTTCTTTCGCTGCTCCTGACAAATATGTATACTTCATCTCTAACTGGGAATGGAAGTAAAGCAGAATTACTACACATGCAGAGTTCTTTTGTCACTGTTATTAAAAATGCTTAATGACTTGCCTTGACAGTCTGTTGCACTGCAGACAGAAAGACTGAAAAATGACTAACTGGTAGGCACAAACAAGTAATGAGAGGCCTAGGTTAAAGTTTCATGTTAAATATCTAACACTAGAGGTGCTCTTCAGCTTTTTCTACACAATTCTTCCCCTGTCATCCCACTAAACATGTGAAGAGGCCACAAATGATACAAAAGATCGATATTACAAGCTCTCAGACTAAAGAAAGAACTAATGACTAGGAGAGGCACAAGTTTGAAGGGGAACACAACAAACTGAGGCAAGACAAATGTTATGGTACAATACAGACTACACATGCCCACTACCTCTCAATCTCTTAGCAGACTTGAACAAATCAAAATCATTAGTTGATCAAAGGAGTGAAATCATGGATTTGCTAGAAAACCTCATTTGTGAGGGATGAAGTGGCACACAGACTGGGAGACTGGCATTCCCACAACCCCTCTTAGCACAGGATCCGTGTACAAAAGCATAAATCCAAGGAATGTACAATGCATTACGTGGAGGTTATGAAACAAGAAGTCCATTTCTGTTAGTAGCCTCAGCTGTCCACATTATGCTATGCAATCATTGAGAGAGAACAGGCTACAAAACAAAAACATCTGGACACAAATCTCATAGGCCCCATCAACCTCCTAAAACTGTCAACTTAATTCAGACAGTCAAAAAACTTGGATAGCAGAGCAGTGTTTGCAGTAGTATGCATTAAAAACATCAGTACATTCTGTGGAATTCTTACCCCCCCATCTCGGCACAATTTTGGACGAAGTGAAAAAAATTACCAATGTGCTTATACAGTCTGTGACCCCCCCATTACAAAAAAAACTCCAGGCAAACAATGGACACTGCCACATTCTCACAGGCCCTAACCACACTCCCAAACTTTCAATACAATAGCTATGGACCATAAAAATAAGTAATTGCAACAAAGCATATCAAGGACAGTTAGCACTATAAACAGATATCAGAACAGTGTTTGCATTAGCAGGCATTAAGATATCAGTACATTCTGCGGAATTCTTAACCCCCCCCCCCAAGTCTAGGCAGAATTCTGGATGAAGTGAAAACAAAAAGGCATAGCATAAACAATGTGCTTACAGTCTGTGAACCCCTATTAAAAATACTCCAAGCAAACAATGGACACTGCAGCATTCTCACAGGCCCTAACCACGCTCCAAACCTTTCAACACAATAAGTACAGACAATGAAAAAAGTTAAGCCATTGCATTAGTACATTGTTGGTAAACACAATAGTAGTGTAACAGGGTCTGCATTAGTATACATTCGAACATCCACACCTTTTGCAACATTCTCACAGCTGCTAACTACTCTCCTGACATTAGGCATGGTAAACGATGCACAAGTTCTCTCAACCACCAAAGAGCATAATTCAGACAGCCAATAACTGCAGAACAAGGTGTAACATCAGGGATAGTTAAACAGTACTATACACCTAGACAGCTGAACAGTGTTTTCATTAGCATGTATTAAGATATCAGGCCCCATCAACCTCCAAATAGCATAATTCAAACAGCCAAAAATAACTCAGAACAAGCTGTAACACTAGGGATATTTAAACAGTACTATAACCCTCGGCAGAACAGTATTTGCATTAGCATGCATTAAGATACGAGTACATTCTGCAGAATCCCCACCACCACCACCAGCCAATGCACAATAATCCTGGATAAAGTGAAAACCAAAAACATAGGCGTAGCATTAACAATGTGCTTATAGTGTGTGTGACCCCACATTAAAAAACTTCAGGCAAACATAGAACACTGCAACATTCTCACAGCCACTAACTACTCTCCCAACATTGGGCTT
This sequence comes from Protopterus annectens, assembly GCF_019279795.1. Classification (NCBI taxonomy): domain Eukaryota; kingdom Metazoa; phylum Chordata; order Ceratodontiformes; family Protopteridae; genus Protopterus; species Protopterus annectens. Next base: position 125,250,197 of record NC_056731.1, on the reverse strand, counting down.
TATAAACAATGTACAGGTGCCAGCATATTCCAAGTTACATAATCCAAACAGCCAAAAATAACTCAGAACAAACTGTAACACTAGGGATATTTAAACAGTACTATAACCCTCGATAGAACAGTATTTGCATTAGCATGCATTAAGATATGAGTACATTCTGCAGACCCCCCCCCCCCCGCAGATGCGCAATAATCCTGGATAAAGTGAAAACCAAAAACATAGGCATAGCATTAACAATGTCCTAGTACATGACCCCCATTAAAAATTCTCCAGTCAAACATTGAACACCGTAACATTCTCATAGGCCCTAACCACACTCCCAAACTTTCAACACATTAAGTACGGACAACGAAAATGTTGCAGTCATTGCATCAGTGATTAGAACATCGCAGTTATATTCAACAGTAGTGTAACAAGGCTTGCATTAGTATACATTCAAAATATCTATGCCTTCAGCAGCAACATTCTCACAGCTGCAAACTACCCTCCCAACATTATGCATTTTAAGCAACGTACATGTCCCATCAACCTCCTAACCTCTCAGCACAATTCAAACAGCCAAAAAAACTGCAGAACAAGATGTAACAGCAGGGATAGTGTAAAACAGTACTATAAACCTAGATAGCAGAACAGTGTTTAACAAATGTGTAAAAAAACTCAAAACCTACTACAAATTCAGTTGACAATCTACCAACAGTTTCAAAAAGTAGCAGTTGAAGCCAGTTCTTATCCTGAATACTTAAAAGATCCATTACTGAGCAGTACACATGTCAACCATCTGGAAAATATACATTATACCCTTGCACAAAGGTGGAAGCTTAAGCAAACTTAAATTATAGGCAAGAGCAATTCTTCCCCACTACCTAAACTCCTAGAGGAATGCATTCATTCTCAACGAATATTTTACTTGCCACTTACCCCATACGTCTAAGACTTAGACAGCAGCATCTCACAAGACTGCCCACCTATCCCTGCTCTAGCCCACAATACTGCCCACCTATCCCTGCTCTAGCCAACTACAATATCCTTCTCTGTCCCATTATTTATCTCCCCTCCTTTTCGTCACCCCTATCCCATTCTCTCTACTGTTTACATATACAGCATAGATACTGTCAAAACAAAATCGTCTTGCTCCAAATAAGTTATACACTCTCCTAACCAATGGGCAATCAAAATTAAATGTATATTACACTTCACATTCCCTTATGTTGTCCCTCATATAAACAAAAGCCAAATTATTTTACATATTTCTAGCACATGTACTAAAAGGCATTTCTCCCTGGGCATCCACTGAAAATGGGTTCTATCCCAGACTATCCAGAAAACAAATGTAAAATAAGTAAAGTAAAACTGGTATAACCACAGCCCCTCACCCCCCATCCTCTTACCACCAGCGCATGGACATAAAACAAAACTGGTACAACCACAACCTGACCCCCACCCTCTTAGGACAAAAACTCTACACAATACCAAAATAAAACTAATACAACCACAGCCCCAAAATAAAAGTGGTACCACTACAGTCCTCACCCCCCAAACCTCCTAGCACAAAAACTGTACACAAAACCAAAATAAAACTAATGCAACCACAGTCCACACTCCCCCAAACCTCTTAGCACAAGAAATATGCACAAACACAAGAAATGTGAACAAAAAACAATCACCCACCCCCACAAAAAATAAAGTTAAAACTAAACCCAAAAACTTACCTTTTTTTTGCTTTCCACAGAAGGCTGCTTCCAATACTCTGCTCCCTCTTCATGACTGAAGACTCACCTGCTCTGCTTACCTTCCTTAGACCACTCAGTCCCTTTGAAGTTGCCCTTAAAAGGACAGTTTCTCAGACCTTTTCAGAAGTTGCCCTTAAAAGGACAGTTTGTCAGACCTTTTCAGAAGTTGCCCTTAAAAGGACAGTTTAAAAAGAGTATAATCCAGAAACCATGACCGCTGCAAAGGCTTGATCCACCGCTGATCGCTCCTGCTGTCCGTCCTCACGCTGGTCCAAACCCTGCTCAATCACTCTGCTGCTGCTAAGAAACACTCCTCTGTTGAAAAACAAGAGAAGTGATCCTTATTAGCTGCAGGTGCCTTTTTAAAGGCAGTTTGTGCAGGAAGTGATTTGCAAGGACCAATCAGGTCCTTGCTTCATCACTTCCTACTTAAAAAAAAACAAAAAAACAAGGACTTAGTTCGCAGGCTGCTGCAGCCAATCAGCAATCAGATCTCTTGTTTCAGCGAGCGGACCTGATTGAGTGCAGCTTGCCAGCCAATCAAAAAAAAAAAAAAAAAACGGGACTTAGTTCGCAGGCTGCTGCAGCCAATCAGATCCCTTGTTTCAGTGAGCGGACCTGATTGAGTGCAGCTTGCCAGCCAATCAAAAAAAATAAATAAATAAAAAAAAAATTAAAAACCGTAAATGCAGTTTGAATTTTCGCAACGACGGAGCAGCTAGATGTCCACGAGGAGCTGAGCCGAAGCAAAGTAAATGCAGGTCGGACCATCGGAGTAACCCGCTGATGCTGACGACGGAGCAGCTAGATGTCCACAAGGAGCCGAGCCGAAGCAACGTAAACACCAGTCGGAACATCGGACCATCGGGGCCCTTATTTGTGGGTAAGTAATCGGGGGCTCCCTGGGGCCACGGTTTCGTGGGTGCCTAACGCCGGCTATGTAAGCCAACAACAAATAGAGTATTACTAAAATAATTTGACTAAAAGGACTCTACAGGAGACAATCAGTGATTACCAATGAAATATGAATTTACTGTAGGTGTACTGTCTTCCTTTATTTTCCCACTCTTCAGCTCACCAACTTCAACTTACACTTATGAAAAGACATGGCTTATCGGTGGTATCCTGACTCAGAGTAGAGGCGCCCTGCATTCTAGTGTGCAGTGCTTTTATGTATTTATAGATTTACAAAGCAGAGTCTAAGAATGAACTATGATCACCCTGACAATTCCTATCCTGCATAGGGCACCTCCTGCTTCCAGAATGGGTAATCACATCAGGTCTAGAATGAATGTGAAGGTATATATGCTAATCAAGACTTTCCTTTGGTAAGTATTAATCAAATAGCAATTAGAGCATCTTAGAGAGTTCTCAGGGCAGTTAGAATACTTTTAAGCCTCTCCTCCCTTGACCAAAAACAGAGATTTCTCTTCCCTTTCTTTCCCTTGTTTTAAATCAGTACTAATAAAAGAAACTCAGCAAACATAGGTAAACAGAAATAACATTCAATAGTCCATCTTGTACATGACTTGCAATCCATTAAACAAGTCAGTGACTAACATCACTTTAGTAAACATTATAAAGACAAATTAAAAATAATTTCCTAGCTCTTTAAATTTTCTGATAAAGCAAAAAGTTAACAATAAGCTATTTTAACTAAAAGTATAAAGCATTTCAGTTTTTCCTTGCATGTATACACTTCTACTTATATTGTAGTGTCACTAGCTGTCTTTGAAATATGTGCAATACTTCACTTCTTCAATTCATTCCTTTTTCAATTCAGGTTTTGTTTTGTCAAAACAGCAACTGTATTTCAAGGGCACAATTAATATTTAGATTGATGTTTCAAATAAATAACTTGCCAGTTGACAATTGAGTTAGTTTAGAATGTATGCTTAGTGCAAATATAGCATGTTGTAAAAATAATATGTATTTTTTCGTGTGCTCTAGAGACTGTCATATGCAAGTGACATATATAATGTAGCATGTATAGAGCAGATAGCGTATGGATTCAGGTTGTTAAAGTAAATTATGCTTATTAATCAGGCAGTTTCATTTAAATTCACAAGTAATTTGGGGACATTTCAGTTGCGTTTCCAGGAATGTGTTGTCCAATGTGAGTGAGTCCACTTTTCCTCATAAACATGTCACAATTCATTAAAGCAGACTCTAACATCTGTCTAATAATCATTATATAGACAAAGAATAGTAATTTCCTAGCTCTTCAAACTTTCTGATATCACAAAATTTTGACAGTAAGCTATTTTAACTGGAAGACTAAAACATTTCAATACTTCCTTGTGAATATATATTTTTACTTTTCCTGTAGTGTCAAGAACTGTCTGAAATCTATGCATTACTTCACTTCTTACAAGTCATTCAATTTACAGTTCAGATTATATTTTGTCAAAATGTCAATAGCATTTCAAGGGTGCATTTAATATTTAAACTGATATTTTAAATGAATAGCTATCAGTTAGCAAGTGAGTTTGTACAGAGTGTGAGGTAACTGCAAAGATAACATGTTGCAAAAAGTGATATGTATCTCTTCATGTGCTCTAGAGACTGACAATTTCAAGTAACATATAAAATGTAACCTTTACAGTGCAGACAGCTTGTGAAATCAGCATGTTAAAGTGAGTAATACTTTTTAATCAAGCAGCTACATTTCAGCGCACATGTAGTTTGGGAAAATTTCCGTTGTTTCCAGGAATATGTAATCCTGTGAGGATAAATCATAAAATATTTACAAATAATCATATTGTGTATCTATTTTAACTTGTTTAGCTTGTTTTTCATTTTAATAACTAAACATTACTTTTTCTTATTATTTATCTGTGAGGCTAAATGCACTTCACAGATTCAGTGTCCTTAGTAACTGCATCAGTTGTTTACTGTTGCTATGGCAATGCAAATAGAATATGAAGAAAGCTTCACTTCTCTTAACCAACAGTACATTTTTCCCTCCTTTTTTTTTTAATGTATTTTTTAATACGGAAAGGAAATAATTCAAAGGACATATGTACATGAATGGACCATTTCAGAGTTAATCACAAACATGTGCCCAATCCCAATAAGCATAACAGTGACTATCATTAATCTAATAAATATTGTAATAACAATTCATTAAGTTCATTATTCTAATTAGTCTACCTTAAAACTAGATTATTTTAGAATATTATTTTTCTATGTATAGATAGTGAGTTATTAAATATATACAGACTATATTAGTATAGTAAATAGGAGAGAATTTAGAAAGGGAGACAAGATGCTGTTAAAATAAATAATGAGAAAAGAGAAAATTAAGAGAAAATACACATATACTATGTATGTTGATTTGTAGTATAAATATTTTATGTGCTATATACCCTCCTTCTGTGAAAGAAAAGTACCCTTTTTTACATACCTGAGGAAATGTGAAAACTCTCATGTGTCAATTTTTAAAAAATATAGATAAAAGATTCCAGTAGTTAGTTACCACATGAGTGACCAGTGTTCCACACCTGAAGTCAACTCCTCGTTGGTCTGATCCGACCAGGTGTTCCACACCTGAAGTCAACTCCTCATTGGTCCGATCCGACCATAACCTAATCACCCTTGATATCCACATCCCACTCCACCCCCCATTAAGGAAACCACAGTAAAAAATTTCTCCAAAGCCAACTTCCTGCTTCTTAAGACAGAAGTAGTGAACTTCATGACACCCATGCGGTTGGACAATACAGTTACAACTGCTAAATCCTACACAAATGCACTCTATAAGCACTTACATGAGTGCATGGATCGTGCTATCCCAAACAGAGCCAAGACGCTATCCTCCAAAAAAAGGAAGCCAGTCTGGTGGTCCCCTGCCATAAACAAACTGTACAACAGAAGGAAGAAATTGTTGCAAAAGAGAGTAATATCCCATGAGTGGAGGAGCTCCCTGGTCAGCCGCACTAAGAAGCTGAGATCCTTTATAAGATCCTCCAAAGCTAGCTGCGAAAATAAAATCGCCACTAATTCCAAGGACAACCACAAAGCATTCTATAGCTATGTCAAGAATCTCAAGTGACAACACCCAAGTCTGCTCTGAGTTACAGCACAAAGGCATGAAAATTACAGAATCAACTGATATTGCCAACATCCTGGCAGATAGATTCAGTGCTAACTTTACCCACCCCTCACCCCCTAAAGGGCCCATATCTATACAAGAAGAATGCAGAGTCCCTGTAATCACAACTACGCAGGTGAAACCTGCACTGTCTAAAGCCAAAAGCAGAGCATCCATGAGACCGGACAACATCCCAGGCTGCGTTTTACACGAATTTCAGAATGAACTGGCTCCCCACTTAAGCACCATGTTCAATAATAGTCTCGCGTCAGGCTTTGTGCCCACTGAATGGCGCACAGCAACAGTTATCCCACTCCACAAAGGGGGAGCCACCACTGATCCTGGGAACTATAGACCTATTAGCCTGACGAGCCTGGTCTGCAAGGCCATGGAACGTATCATCATGGAACTCATAAACAAAGACATTGGTAACCTCCAAACTCTGGATCCCACCCAGTTCAGGTTTGTGAAAGGCAGATCATGCCTCCTGAACCTGATCGACTTCTTTGAGGCAGTCACCAAAGCTGTAGATGAGGGTAAGGTGGTTCACACAGCCTATCTTGACCTCGCCAAGGCTTTCGACACCATCCCTCATTCTGAAATTATAGCTAAACTCAATAAACTAGGCATAAATCCATACGTCACAAGATGGCTTGCCAACTGGCTCACTGACAGAACCCACATTGTAAAAGTTGCAGACTCCAAATCTGACCTCAAACCAGTGACTAGTGGAGTACCACAGGGCTCCATCCTGGGTCCGCTCCTGTTTGGTATTATCTATATCTACTTCTCTGAAGTACAGGCTAACACAGAAGGCCTCTGGCTAATGAAGTTCGTAGATGACTGCAAACTAGGAGCCATAGTCAAGTCCCCAAATGATGTGAACATCCTACAGAAGGGCCTCTCTGAGATACATGCCTGGTGTCAGAGCCATGGCCTCAAGCTCAATGCCAAAAAGTGCAGTGTCATATCCTTTGGTAAAAACTCTGTACCCATGAACTACCACATAGGCAGCAATCTACTTAACACCGAATGCATGATGAGACCTTGGGACCCAGGTGGACAGTAGTCTCCCCATTGATAGTCACATCGCCACAGTAATCAGGAAGTCCTTCTACATGGCACACCTCATCATAAAAGGGTTCTCATCCAGGAAAAAAGAGGTCATTGTTCCCCTCTACTCAACACTCATTAGACCCATTATAGAGTGCAACGCCCCTTTTGGAATGTACCTCTCAAGACATCTGCAGCAGCTGGAAAGGCCACAGAAGTACCTCACAAAGAGGATTACTGGACTCAAACAAATGCCCTACACTGACCGCCTCAAAAAACTGCAGCTTTACTCCATAGCATATCGTCTACTTCGAGGTGATCTCTGCCTAACATATAAAGCTATGTCAAACCCAGAGCTGTTGGACATGCTACACCTAAAGAAATCCCAATCCCTCTGAGCTACATGCTCTAGGGACCTAAACCTTGTCACCACAATAAACAGAACATGCTGGAGGGATAGATTCCTATTGCAGAGAATTCCCATACTCTGGAACAGGCTACCCATCTATGTCAAGCAAAGTTCTTCATTTGCACTCTTCAAGAAAAATCTTGATGAGTGGATGGGAAATAGGAAATACACCCCGGGGATCACTTCTGTGTCTCTGCTCGACTGTGGCACAAGAAAATAACATTCTGGGATGGCATAAGCCAGGGAACCTTATTGGCTAGGCTTACATAGGCCCTTGGGCCGATAGCCTAGTACCTACCTATGAACCTATGAACCAAGCAGTAAAATTTGTCCTTTAAAGTAATGTTAAAACAATTCATATGATAGTAGATGCTTTGAGAGATTTGGCTGTAACAGTATCAGTCTTTTGCTTCTTGTTTTTGACATCTGTCCAGACATTTGTTTCTTTTGTTCTCTTGAGAGAAGGTGACATCCAATCCATCTAAAGTAAAGTAATCACATTATTAGTTTTAATAAATGAAGAGGCTTCCTCTAAGTCAATAAAAGTCCTCATCTCACTGGCATACAGTATTCTTATCTTAGCTGGATATGCAAGTTGTGCCTTGATGTTATTTTGTTTCAGAAACTTTATCATTGGCCACACCTTTTTCCTTTGTTCCATTATTCTAGATAAATTGTTATCAAATCCTATCAGGCTCTGTTTATATTTTAGAGGTGCATTCCTCCAAGCAGATTTTAAAATCAGTTCCTTGTCCAAGTATGAAAGAAATTTGATAATTATTGACCTTGTAGGAGAGTTTGAGTTAGTGGCAGGTTTCCCAAGAGCTCTGTGTGGCCTTTCAATGCCAAAGGAAAGTCCTTCTTTTAAATTTAAAAAGTCAGGGATCCAGCTTGATAAAAAGGAAACAATATCCTCACCTTCTGTGTTTTCAGGTAATCTGAAAGTCCTGATGTTATTTTTTCTCTCCCTATTTTCCAAGTCATCTGCTTTATTAACCAACCAAGTGTTTTGTTTAAGAAGCAGTTCTTTCTGTATTTCCTCTTCCTTAAGTCTGCAAGTCATTTAGAGAAACCTCTATTCCTGTTATCCTTGTCTGGTGTTGTTGTAGCATTTCCTTGAGGGTGTCAGCCTGTTTTTGACTGCTTGTTTTAAAATTTTCCAGGTTCTCTTTAAAATCATCCATCTTCAAAGACAACTCCTGCAGGGTAGATGCCATCTGTTGTAGTTCCTTCTTTAAGGCAGCTTTCTGATGAGAATTCTTTGAGTTGCTCATTTTAACATGTGACTATATCTCCAAGTTTTTTGATAGGAAATTATTTGTAAAACTTCACCAAAGTTTCTAATTATGTAAATTAGTCCTTTATCTATACGATTTTATACTTTGAAGAAAAAAAAAAGAATATTTTTCCTGTCTTATTTAACTAGTTATATGGAGCTCTAAAATACTGCTGCTTTCTGTTAGCCATTCAGCCCCCCCCCCCCCCCCCCAAGCAGGTATCTTCTCATGCATGGGGCAATGTGCATTGTCAATGCAAACAATCTAACATTTCCAAATGCAGTAGGGCTAAGTAATGATGAAGTATGCATGCCTGTGCTCTATGTGTTTGTATAAAATTTGCAAGTGTAAGTAATGTAGTGTAGACATAAATGTACAAAATGCTGTGCTCATTCAAAGTTCACTACAGGTCACATCAGTAAAGTCATTCAGTTCCATGTAATGAGTTGTTAGCATCCAATCAGGCTAGTTATATGTGCTCAATATCTCTTCCTAAAGGGCAATGTTGAGAAGCTCATTGGCACGGATGATGGCAAAGTATTAGCGCATGTGTAATTAGATTTTGAGGTGTTGAACTTAGACAGATAATTAGCAGTGGTCAGTGGTGCTTTTCTGCCAACCTGTGCACAAATAAGGAGCATAGAGAAACTGGTCTGATAGTGATTAAATGTAAAACAGATCTGTTTTATGTTAATGTTTAATGTGCCATTATTGCAACATTTGTCATGGCAGTGCTTTCTCAGTTCTGTGGAGGTAGAACACTTTGCATGTTATGCTCTACCTTTATAATGTTATAGCCAAAGGTTTATTGAAGACTGAAGTGTTGTGATTGTCTTTCCCATTTGCATGACAGTCTTAGGTGAGCAAAGAGGTTTCACTGCGATGGAAAAAAAACTGAAAAACGTAATTTGGCCTGCCCTCTGTAGCATAAACATCAGCACTCTGGACAGTACTGAGTAGAGAAATGCTACCTGCTACATAAATGTCTCCATGGCACAAGGTGTAAGCATAATGAACTTCATGAAAAAGTACAGGTGAAGCAGGATTTGAGTCTAGTACAGAGTTAAGTTTAGAAAGGTTATAAAAATGTGATTATTATAATTATGTTTGAACAGGGCTATAAAAGTACATTGGAATGACTATCCTAAATATGTTTATTGCCCAAACTGTTTGAGTAATGCCTACATAAATAAACTCATCTACATACTATTTATCAGTAACATTGTTACCTCACAGCAAGAGGTTCTCCCATTCGATTCTCGGCTGGGCTTGGGAGTGCCTTCTGTGTGGAATCTGCATGTCCTCCCTGCGGTTGGGTAGCATTCGAAAGACATGTGTGCGTAAATGGGCGTGCCTTCGTTGAAGGTTGGGCATCGAGCTGGCACCGCAGCGTTTCATAAAAATCTAATGCCAATCATTAGCGGACCGGAGTTCCACTGTGGTGACCCCTTACCAGGAAAAGCCGAAACACAATAACAACATACTATTTTTCAGATATGTGTCAAGGAAAAGCACAAGTTCATTGCATGTGCAATTTGTTAAACATGACAAGGATAGTATGCATTTTGAAATAATTATAACTCTGTACACATCCTTACTATATGTGCAGGGCAGGATGTGTGGTGAAGCGGGGTCATTATGCTTTCTCACAGTAAGGACCATAGCCAAATCATATAAGATGAACATTTCATCAGTCAGACTCAGACATAAGCTATGGTAGAATGTGATGAGATAAAGACATGGTGAGAGAAAGAGAGATGGAGAGACACACAAGATTTAGTGATATTGCACATTTCTGAACATCTTTAGGGTATGATTTTATTAGGTGTGTCCACATTCAGAATGTGTATTGCTCTGTAACATGAAGTGATTGCTGTAGGTAGATAGGGATGGTGGAGAAGTGACATTAACCAATATGTCTACATAGATTTGGTTGAAGAAGGTGAAGGAAACTGGAACATAATGGTGACATGAGGATGGTGTTTGGTTGTAATAGATTAAGTACAAACTTACACAAAATAACAATAATATATAACAGTAATTGAATGTAGGATTCAAACTTTAGCAGTAGAAATAACAATTTTCCAGGCATGTGGATTATTGTAACCCACCAGAGAGGAGATCATGCATTAACAACTTTCAACCACACATTATAAGATACACTAACAACATGTTTAACAAAGGCATTAGGTAGGCATAAGGAAGGCAGCAGTATTCATTACGCATATCAATAGTAGCCGTAAAGAAGGCAGCAGTATTCATTACACTATTATCAATAGTAGCCATAAGGAAGGCAGCAGTATTCATTACACTTATATCAATAGTAGCCATAAGGAAGGCAGCAGTATTCATTACACTTATATCAATAATAGCCATAAGGAAGGCAGCAGTATTCATTACACTTATATCAATAGTAGCCATAAGGAAGGCAGCAGTATTCATTACACTTATATCAATAGTAGCCATAAGGAAGGCATCAGTATTCATTACACTTATATCAATAGTAGCCATAAGGAAGGCAGCAGTATTCATTACACTTATATCAATAGTAGCCATAAGGAAGGCAGCAGTATTCATTGCACTTATATAAATAGTAGCCATAAGGAAGGAAGCATTATTCATTACATGTATCTCAATAGTAGCCATAAGGAAGGCAGCAGTATTCATTACACTTATATCAATAGTAGCCATAAGGAAGGCAGCAGTATTCATTACACTTATATCAATAGTAGTCTCCCTTACACTGTAAACGATATTCAACAGCCTGATAGATATGGAAGAGTAAGTGTATCACAGTTTATTACATTTAGTCAGTCTTATCAGAGTACAGTGCATGTAAGGTTATTTCTGCTAAGCTAACTATTCCAATACTGGCCAAGGCATAAAATTACAACATTTTGCTATAACAGTTGAGCTGCCATCTGACATTACTTAGTAGACATCCTTGTTGCCAGACCTCATACAAATGCTGAGTAGTACAACTGATAAAATAAAAGGGTGGTAGATAGATGCAACAGCATCACATACACATGAAAGCAACTTATAAACACAGGCAGTAAGAGTTTCTACTACTGCTGGATTGGAACCCTTGACAAGAAGAAAAACCAAGTGTAGAGCAATGATCATTATCTCAGCACACCACACAGGAAATCCTCCCTCACACATGTATAAATTACACAACTGAAAGGACATTGCTAACCTATTGAAGTAAGAGAAGATGTAGTTAGTAGCCTTCAGCAAAGTAATGACAATATGAAAATGTCACAGCATGAACTTTACATCCATCACACTAATGACTAAACATTGAAAATGAGTTAAAGAGAATGGATGAAAATATACAGAAATGGATAGAGACATATCAAGGTTTGGTGTTATGGGACGTTAATTCAAATATGTATGGTGCATCCTCATTATTAATTTATCCTGCTCTGTATCATTAACTGATGGCTATGCAGATCAAGAAGCTGTAGGAGAGGAAAAGGATGATCAAGACATGAGTACAATAAGGGGGGATTTCATAATTCTGCCTTATGCAGATGGTTCTCTTTTCCAGTGCTTTTTTAAGCAGTATTCAAAATATGTTTATAAAAGGTTGTAATGGGATATAACTTCAGATGTATGTAATTAATCTTATCATACAACTTTAACATCTCATTAAGTAATAATATGGTATACATCTGGACTCTAACCCTTGATGCTGTGGCCTAAAAGGCTACCTTCAGGCAAGTGACTTTCGTTAACACTCCAAAAAAAACTTGCACTTTAGTACATCCAGCAGTGTAACAACTGTTAAGACTAAGTGTTGCAAAGTAGGGTCTTTATTTTGCCTTTAGTCTGTATTCTTATAGCGCAGCATGTTTAAGCACTTTTGTGTGAATATGACTGGGTTACTTCAAGTGATGACAAAAACTCAACAGATTTTGCCATAGGATATGACCAGCCATTCATTGCCATTTAGTGTTGGTGCAGAATGCCGCAGTCTGTGGAAATGCTGAGGACAAGAAGTGAAGGCTTTCTGATAGGCCGTGCCTGGCCATGTGTGCTTTGTATGATTCTATTTTTTTACCAGATTAAAATTGTGAAAATAGGGTTGATAGGAAAGAGGTGAAAATGGGAGCAAGCAAAGGGGAGGGCACAGGGAAAGAATACAAGAATTCACAGGAGGGTAGTAGGAGATAGCCATAGCTATTCATTTCTCTCTGAGGCAATTTAACCTCTCTTGATGTCCCTCCCTATTTGCTGCAATGTTTTCCTCAGAGATACTCTAGAGAAGAAGAGACATGAAATCACAATGCATACCAGTCTTAACTGTCTGCTCCATTCCATATCATTGACTATTGATGGGTCAACATGCTTACACAACTGAGGAGTGTCAGCATTCCTAAATGTATCCTCCTATCGGCTAAGGAGGTCTTGCTTACACCATTTCAGGACACTGTAATGGTGATAACATTGATCCCCAGTACGCTGGATGCCATTCACAATGGAGGCAGCCTTGGTTATGCTATTCCAAGCCTCAGCCTTTTACTGAGTCCCCCTGCATCAGCCTAAGACTGTAGTAATTCATAAGAAGTGGCAAAAATAATCTGGACTCCTCAACACTAGAGGTCTGTGCTCCAGATTTAGCACTATCACCTCCATCACCAGCCATGTTTGCAGAAGTCAAACAACAACTTTATGTCTGAAATGGTGCCAAATTCAGCTCTTGTGCTTTATAGTCAATGTGCAAAGACACAACCATTCTAATTGCATTTGTGTGATTGAAATCAGAGAGATACATTGCCAGACAAACAGGTAGTGATGTCATCAAAATACAGTGAAGGTGTGAAACATGGCAGTGAGATTTTGCATGTGTGATGCTCAAACTATTGTCAGTTATTCCACTGATCAACAATGAAAGGCTTACTGGCTTATCTTGCAAGCCTTGATCACTGAAAGTCTAAATAGGATGAGTCGGCACATATTTTTTGGACTTAGTTTAGTTGTACTACTTGGGATTCAAACCTATTGCTAAGGAATGCATAAATTTAAAACAAGGTTATTATTTTTCAGTGCCATAGGAGAACTCCCTTTTAGCTATGGTCGTTATTTTAATTTAATTTAATTTAATTTTACATGTGTTAACCGGGTTAGTCCAACTGGGCCCAGAGAGCCCTTTTTTAGCAGAGACCAGAGGAAAGAAGCTCCAGGAAAGTAATTAGTAAAAATAAGAGAAAAAGAACCTAACAATTCAAGTTGTAAGATAACAGTACAAACACATAGAAAGAGAAATATACAACAGGAATATTTACAAGGCAAAATTAGAGTATTTTGAGAATGCAGTAGCAATACGTTTGAGAAATTTGGTTAGCATTAAGTTATATACAAGGAAATATAGCAATGCCTTAAAATAAAAAATAATTTCTAATATGTAATATGCAATTAAGAGTAACATCATGACATAGTACAACAAAGATGCATTTAATAGCATAGGTACTAACTGCAGAGAGAGAAATATGTGTAGACAGCTTAAGATGGTATATACCAGGCAGATATGTTAATCGAGAGAAGAAGAAACATTCATTAGGTTATTTCTTGACAAGTACAGATCCATGCATGTTGGAACTGAATTTTTAATAACTTTTTGAATTTGTCACTTTTGGTAGAGGAGCAAAGGGACAATGGAAGTTTGTTCCATGAGTATGCAATTTTGAATGATTGTAAAGCATTTTTTCAATATTTTTGTTTGGATTGGTCACTTGATGTAGGTTTTGCTGTGTGTTTCTGAGGTCATGATAGGGTTTGTAGGGTGTAAGTATGGATGCAAGGGCAGGCCAGGAGTTGGGGCTATTCAGGATACTATGTGCAATTTGTATTTGTGACATTTGAAGCATATGGGGAGCTCAGGCCATCTTAAGCTTTTCAGGGATATACAATGTTTGGATTTGTAGTTATTACTGGCTGCAAATTTGGCTATCTTCTTATAGGTGGTTTCTAGTTTGGTTAAGAGATTATTTTGGAGGTTAGTAAGTATGGGAGCAGCATATAGCAGGGATAGTAGAATAAATGTTTGTGCTAGTGTAGGTCTAGATTTGTTAGGTATATATTTGTTGTTGTGGTACAGAAGACCTAGTTTTTGATTGGACTTTTTGATACAGTTTAAGATATTTAGATTTTAATTTGTCATTTATAGCAACACCAAGCAATTTGGTGTTTGAGTCAGTGATGATATTTGTATTATCTAAGGATGAGATGGTAAAGTTTTCTTTAGTTGGATTGAGGATGTGTAGAAGGAAAATGAGAAGCCTGGTCTTTCTGGGGTTGAGAAGCAGGTTGTTTTCAGTTAGCCATTGTTCTATGAGGTGCAGAGATTGCTGGGTGACACTATGAAGATTTTGTATATTGTTGGAGGTATTAATAATTGTGGAATTGTCTGCATACTGTATTAAGATAGAGTGGGGGCAGGAGACATGGAGGTCATTTTTAAATATATTAAAAAAGTAGGAGGCCCAAGATAGAGCCCTTTGGGACCCCAGTCTAAAAAAGATGGAAAGGGGAGAAGGATGTTCGCCATCTGATAGACTGATATCTGTTTGAGAGGCAGCTATTATACCTAGAGGTAGTGGAGGTAGAGTTGTAGGTTAGAAAGTCTGTTTAGGATGATGAGATGGAAAACAGTATCAAATGATTTGTATATGTCAAGGAATAGAGATGATATGAGTTTATTATTATCTCTGGCTTGGGAAATGTCTATGAAAGATAGTAAGGCAGTGGTAGTACTGTGTGAGGGTTGGAAACTGTGCTGTGTGGGTGTAATTAGATTTGCCTTTAAAAGGTGGTTTAGTATTTCTCTATATAAATCTTTACAGCATCTTTGATAAGGGGGATAATATGGCAATAGGCCTGTAATTTATGAGTTCTGTAGAATTTCCTCCCTTGTGGAGGGATATTATGAAGATTTTTTTCCAGATATCTGGTACTGTATTTTTCTTGGATGGCTCTATTGATAAGTATAGATACATGGTATGATAAGATCTTGCTGCATGCTTGGGAAATAATGGAGGGAGCTTATCGACTGATGGGAACAAGGTTTGAGTTTGTTAAGAAGTGATCTGATAAAGGAAGTTGCTACGGATGCTAGGGAGAATGAGAGAAGAGATAAGATGGGAGGTGTAGTCCTAATACTGAACATGTCTGCTGTAATAAGCTTTTCTATTGTTTTGCTGAAAAAGTTGTTAAGCAGAGTTACAGTTTTGCTTGAAGGCTTGTTAGAGAAGGAGTTTGGTGAACAGGGGTGCCCTGGTGATAGCAATTTGTTTATTGAGTGCAATAATTTGTTTGGGTTGGAATGTGGGTTGCTCAGAGATTTTTGATAGAATTTATTTTGTCCAGTAGGACCTGCTTTTTCATTTGGTTGTGAAGCTGTTTATATAAGTTCAAGTGGAAAG
This sequence comes from Protopterus annectens, assembly GCF_019279795.1. NCBI lineage: Eukaryota > Metazoa > Chordata > Ceratodontiformes > Protopteridae > Protopterus > Protopterus annectens. Next base: position 125,234,208 of record NC_056731.1, on the reverse strand, counting down.
TTGAGTTGTTATTTTTTCCATGCTCTCCAGGTACTGTCTCCATTGCTCATAAGGGATTCAGTTTTCTGGTTCAGCCATGGTGCATACTTATATTTCAGCCTAATTTTCCTACTGGAAGCCAGGGTGTTAAGTGCTTCTAGGATTATATTGTTGAAGCTTTGGACAACCTCATCAAGGGGTAATGTGTGCAGGAATGACCAGTTTACAGTGGACAGTAATTCATTTAGGGTGACAGGGTTGTAGTTTTTAAGGTTATGAGACTTTTTGTATTGGTGGCTCTTGTTAAGAATGGGAGGGTGTCTTACTACTGAGGTAGGGATGTGGTCAGTAAGGGAGCTAGGTAGGGTGGAAAGGTTATGATAGCACTGGGGGTTGGATACTAATATCCAGTCAAAGACTGAGCCATTCTGGGAATTTATTTGCAGGTGCGTGGGTGAGGTGATCAGCTGGGTAAAGCCAGAAAGGTTTATAGAGTACCTAGGGGTGACAGTATTAAGAAGGTTTCAGTCAATATTCATATCCCCAAAGATAATGGTTTTATAGGGAATGGGTATAGAAATCCAAGAAAGAAACTGCTTACGTATGGGAATGTTTTTATTTGGAGTATATAGATCACTGCAATGTCAAGATTTTTGTGTTGATTTAGGTTACAGGTTGCTATAAATATTTCAGCAGGGCAGAAATCAGGTATAGCTATTGAAAGGGGGGAGAAAGAGAGCTGGTCAGAGTAGAGTATAGCCACTCCTCTACCCTTTCTTTTACTTCTATCCAGTTGAAGAGTATTATAACTAGGGGAGAATTTCACATCTTGTAATATGAAGTTTTAGCCATGTTTCAGATAGGGCAAGTATGTTGTTTGTCTTTTCGGCTTTTCCCAGTTAGGGGTTGTCACAGCGGAACTCCGGTCTGCTAATAATTGGCAGTGGATTTTTTATGGTGCCAAGTTGCCAGCCCAATGCCCAACCTTCAGCGAAGGCACGTCCATTCACGCATGTCTTTCGGAGGCCACTCGACAGCGGGGAGGACATGCAGACTCCACACAGATGGCACTCCAGCCGTGAATTGAACAGAAGAACCTCTTGCTGTGAGGCAACAATGCTACCGCTGTACCACCATGGCTTAATATTGAGAAATCCAGGTGTGAAGGATGCTGCTTTTCTTGACAATGTTTTGTGTCTTCATTGACAAAAAAAAGATTGAAGGCTTGTGATCATAATGAGTTATTTGTGAGGCAGTTGGAAGGTGGGGGGTGCTGTATAATTATGGTTAGAGTGCTGTTGGCAAGGGCCTGGATTGGGGCGAGTATCACCAGATAAGAGTAGTATTGTCCTTTGAGGTATTTGTAGGCAGAAAAATTTGCAAAGGAACTAATGCTTTGTTGGGCATTCAGTATGTACAATACTTTGGACTTATAAAATTATATAGTGGAATGGTTAAAGAGAGAGGGGGCAATAGGGATGGAGTAGTTATTTGTATGGTGGATAGTGGGATAAAAGAGTGTGGGAGATGGGGTGGTAAGCAGGTGTGGACTATGGTAAGCGGTTAGAGCTGAGAAAAGAATTAGAAAAATGATGGAGAAAAATAGAGTTTTGAAAGGTATAGCCATGATTTAGTTTCAGGTTAGAAAGAATTAAAGGGTAAAGAATTTATTTAAGGTTAGTAGAAAAAAATCGGGAATGAGTGAAAGGAGTTTTATTAAGTGAGTACCAGAAAGAGTTAATAGCAGGTTAGGCTCAGGAGGGGCGGGGAGTAGGAGTTACAATTAATGGTGATGCGGGGTATGAGTAGAGGAGTGTGGATGCCTATTGGCTAGTGCGAAGGTGGGGCAAGGCAGGTTGAACTATAAAGGAAATGATGTCAGGAGTGGGTCAGAATGGGGACAGTGTAGGGGAGCGGAGTGAGCCTGAGAGCAGCAAGGGTGAACGGAGAGAAATGATCAGAAAACTGGACCAGGACGGCTTCCAAGAAAACAATCAGAAAAACCATGCTCAGTCAATTCCAAGTCAATGTATTGCAGTATCTTCCTAATAACTAGAAATTTTGTGCTAGTAATCTAGTACAGTGTAGTGACAAGGACCACCACTTCTATAGGGAAAACAGATAAAGTGTGTGTGTGTGTGTGTGTGTGTGTGTGTGTGTGTGTGTGTGTGTGTGTGTGTGTGTGTGTGTGTGTGTGTGTGTGTGTGTGTGTGTGTGTGTGTGTGTGTGTGTGCGTGTGGGTGTTTGTGTGTATGTGAGTGGTGTCTTGCTAATGACAGAGTGAGAATATTTTACTTAAAAACTAAAATAGTATCCTTGTGTCATTGAAACTGCTTTTGTGGCTTTGTCTCTCTTTAACGAGACAGCGGAATCTCACAAGAGCATGACAGAAGCACAGAGGGACACAGCCATGAAGGCAATTTCAATAAAAAGCATTCTAATAATAATAATAATAATAATAATAATAATAATAATAATAAAAGGGCAATTCCATTAGCAGCACGACAGCTGCAACTGAGGACATTAAATACCTGAGAGATCCTAAAACTTTCAGCAGTTTTCATAGTGCTGTCATCTGTTTGTGCATAGCACTAATCTGTGATGAACGTTGCTAGGTTGTTATGCAAATAAGGCCAGTATAGGTCATTCATGTTGACTACAGAAATGCAGAGGTGTTTGATAAGTACACCTCCCTATGGCAAAAGTGTAACGTACTTAAGGGATAGTGGTTATGGGGAAAGCAATTGCAATGATAAGGCACCTTAGACATTGGCGTATTACTACGATTCTTAGAGATAAACATAAAAGGGCCTCCTTTGCATACAAAATGCATTAAGGACCCTGAAGGTAGACTTATTTAACAGCAACTTACTATCAGGGGATTACTTGAATTAGGTGGCAAATTAATTAGAAAAACATGGACTTTTTAAAGGAAGGTAAAGATATGGGAAATTAATAGGGAACAGTTCAAAATGAGGTGAACACTTCAATAATTGCTTTATTCATATGATTGATATATTACTGCAATACTGTAAAGCTGTCATTTGTAAATGGAAAATCACAATTTCCACTGCTGCTGTAATGCTCACCGTAAAAATCATTTACTTTGGTGTCTTTTAGTGATTGTGTATACATAGTAGAAGTACTTAGGGGGCAAGGATATTTGTTGGCTGCACATGCTGTGTCTTTACTGGGAGATACTCAAGTACTGCAGGTGGCAATTGTATGTAGAGGCTAATAAATGCACAAATGTGTTAGACTGCTTTCTTCACTTGGCTGGACTGTGCATGTGCATATTATTATGGATATTGTGTCACATGTTTTTTTCCACAGTATGGCAACTGAATGGATTGCAAAGTATATATTATAGGTGCACCTATAGTTTCTAAAATCCTGTGTAGACAGTTTGAACATGTGGCTATGAATCAAAAATAGGCTTCAGTAGCATAAACTGCCACATCTCAGTATGGTTAATTTGCTTACTCTAATTCACAGGTATTGCACAGTAATATAAATGACCCTTATGAATTGCTGTCTAGCTATGCTTGTTCCCTAACATCATGGATACCTGTACTATGTTCATGCAGTGACTATGAATACTATCCTTTTTTGCATTCTATTTATTTCAACACACAGAAGACAATACTTCAGCACTATCACAATATATGTAGCCAGTCATACTGAATTGAATGATGTCGCTAGAACAGGACATAACAGGCTTTCATGGTTGCCTGATGCCATGTTATGGGGGGTGGGGGTGGGACAGGGAACAAATTCTGAAGGCTGACCGGTGATAGGGGCTGCTGGATTTAAAAGGGATCAGAGCATAATAGGAGTTGGAAGGACTTGTGAGGAGCACTGATATGAAAGACAGCTTGGCACCATTCAGAGAGGTGCAAACTGTCCCTAAATTGGTGAGGAGCAGGTGCTCCCCGTTAGGAAGTTTAACAAGTGGATAAACACTCCTCTGTTTTACATCACCGATTTCACTTGTGAGTAGAAATCCTTGTCAGAGTTGTGCGGGTTTCTAACATGATAGTCTGGTTCTGTATTTGGGGGGGGGGGGGCAGGATTTTAGCTAGAAGGTTTTTAAATATTTTATTAGCAAAATGTAAACTAGTGGGTGAACATGGAAAGTGGGCAATCATTAGCGGACCAGAGTTCCACTGTGGTAACCCCTAACCGGGAAAAAGCCGAAAGAAGATGAAGAACAACAACAACAACATACTGAATTGCAGTGAAATACAGTCATCCTATCCAGTATGGACAGAATTCCTTAAACACAAGTTCATGCATCAGTAAACAGCAGTGTGCATGCATCCTCATCAATCTAATACTAAAAATGGGCCATCAGCAAAAAAAAAAGAAAAAGTTTCAAGACTCAGTAATACCATTTCAAAGAAATTAGAAGCATGAGCAGTTAAGACTTATTTTAATAATGTAAGTGTATAACAATAGATTGTGTCTGAATTGTGGGAGTGCAGATTTACCTACACTCAAATGTGATATACTACTAAAGCATTAAGAATTAGAATTAAATCTGAATGTAACATAATGGTATGGTAACTTGAACAGTAGTCAATATTCTTTTCACACTCTGGTCTTGTATCTGCCCAGCACAAGTTTTCTTAATATTTTCTCCAGTTCCAGAACTCAGATGTAGTGACTGCATAATTGTTGAAAGGTAACAGTGTGTGTGTGTGTGTTTTTGTTTTCGTGCATTATACAAACATACATACCTACATTACCCTCTCCAACAATTATCATTCACTCCAACAGCACATACTCCTCAATTTGTGTTCTCCATTCTGCACTATTCACTTGTCCACCACTCCACATGAACTGTTCCCACAAACTCCCCCAACCTCCATATAGTTTACTCCCTCCCTATTCCAAAGAACCCACCCCCATCTCTTCCTTTTCTCCTTCAACATCCAGTACTTCAACTAAAGTGGGTTGAGGTCTTGACCTCCATCCTTCTGCAACCGCTCTCCTTGGCAAGCATCAAACTTGGCAAGACGTTAGCATGTCAAGACAACTCAGATCTCACATCCTATCCCAAAAGAATCACTCACCTAGCTACAACCCTTTATACTCCCAGTACCTCACACCAAAGCATTCCCCACAGAGAATACACAAAATCTAGCAACTTATTACATTCCCAAAAACATGTTCTCAACTACTTCTCTTTGTACCAGTGATGATGTGAGATATTGCCAGCTATGCCAAGAGACATAGGGCAGTGAATGTGTAACATATGCCAGCACAGCTAGCTGGAATTTTGTAACGAAGTATATGTCATTTGTATATCAAACTGATTTGTATAGATGCTTGTGTTGAAAATGGATTTGTAAAGGTGCTTATGTTAAAAATGTATCAGCAGTGTTCCTGATGGATAGAAAAAGAAATGCACATGCATTAGTGTAACTGTTTAAATATATATATATATATATATATATATATATATATATATTAACAGTTGATACTGGAAGAGAAGAGGTTAAGCTCAGCTGCAGCTAACTTTAGAAAATAGTAAGAAATTAAACTACTGGGCCTAAGCTATAAAAATGTTGTCTCACAATTTTGAATGAAGCCAGAGATGCAATGCCTGTAAGAAGCATGGTTTGTTAGTCACTGTAGGAACAGCAGGATTTTTTAACTGTTTTATGACTTCCAGGAGCTGCACCAGATCTAAGCAATGCTCTTGTGTGTGTATTATTGACATGTAGGTGCTAGATTGTAGCAGTTTCTAGCAATGGGGGTTGCATATTAACCAGAAAGCAGATGACCAGATGTATGTGATGTTATTCTGCACAGAAATAATATTTTAATATTAGGTGACACAGAAGCATTAGGGCAGTCTGTTTCTTAGAACCTGACATAGAAGGATCCCTCACCTACTTCATCTTGCCTTGCTCTATTATGTAGGTAGGAACAGTAACTCTGTAGAGCAGTCAGGAAAATATAGTGAGAATAGTTAAGTATTGTTTTTCTGTAACTGTGTGAATCTTTCCAGCTGTGTTACTTTTAATATTTCCTGTGATTGAAACTCTGGTGTTTATTGTAAATATATATTTAGTATTTTCATGTTCTTTTATTATTTATTATTAAATATATTTAAACTGTTCATTGTAGCTGGTCCTTTAGAGAATATTTTAAACTTTGAGAGTACTCATATTTGTTTGGTGACTCTGTGGCCATACCTGAAAGCTTTACTGCATTGGTCAAAATGCTATTATTTGTATTAATATTAATTTCACTCAGTATAATTAGGTACCCTTGTAAGACCCTTGCAGTAGCTGGTTTTGGAGTGTCTGGTGGAGGTGTAACTACCTTATAGTCTAGGCAGAAGGTGGCATAGCTAGTAAATCTGTGCCAACCTTTCCCAGGTGTGTGTGTGTGTGTGTGTGTGTGTGTGTGTGTGTGTGTGTGTGTGTGTGTGTGTGTGTGTGTGTGTGTGTGTGTGTGTGTGTGTGTGTGTGTGTGTGTGCAAATGAAATCTCAAAGAGTGTGGGTGTCAACTGCTTGAAGCAGGGACACAAAGCACTGGTTTCACAGAGAGGGTGCTGTAGGACTTGGCTTGGACACTCTGCTGAGGACTCAACCCTACAGCTGTGCCAGTGGGGAGTCTTATTGGAGATCTGGAGAGATAGAGAAAGAAAACAGCCCCCAGGCTGTGTGTTGCATGTGTGCTCTTAAGAGAAATTATGCTTGATTTGGAGAGCTGCATCTGGAAATACTGGGTGTATCCATTTTTGATCCAAGTGAACGTCCCTCTACAGGGTCAGTGGTGAGGATTCAGGCTCCTTGATTACCCGCCCAGAGAGAGGACATCACAGTACCATCATGCATCCACCATCCACCCTAAGAAAAACTTTTCTTTGAAGTCTGCCCATGATATAAAAACATCCATATAAATATCTCTAAGAAAAATCATAAACCTTCTGGACTTGCTGTAAACTATGGAGGCAGAAAGATATCCTCTCGCTGTTCCCCTACACATCACCAGCCATTATCTTGTCCCAACCTTCCCCAACCATCTACAATTGATTCCACAGTCATCATGCAATATTTCATCCTTCTTATCAATTTTTCTCAAATTCATCATCAATTTCTGTTCTAGACTCAAGTAAAACTCTACCAGAGCTATTCTTTCACGCCACAATCATCATCCTCTTCCCCCCACCTACAATCTACCTATGGTCCAAACCTCTGCATGGCCTCAACCCACTCCATTACCCTTCCCTCTTCATCTTTCTTTTCCTTGGTCTCTCTTAAAGTTTCTCCAGGAAATTCCAGCCCCCTCTTGTACATCCTCCACATCCTCAACTGCAGCAATTCCCCCTGGAAAAAATCTCCCCTTTCCACTCCAGTGCCATTCCTGTTCCTAGAACATCCTCTTCCACACCATGAATGCAACATTCTGCATGACTCCTATCATTTTCCCTAAAGATCAACATTCTAAATCCCACCCTCTTCCTACCTGTCAAACTCCCCCTTTTCATCATCCCCCTCCACCCTAACTTGTGTCATATATATGAGCTTTAATTGTGCAACTCCCAAACATTCCTTCAAACCAGGCAATCACAAACCATCCTACTCCATGGTCAGAATCAACCATCCCACTCAACTCTTGCACTCCTCAATTCCAAAATAAATGCCATCAAATTCTCATTAATTCTAGTCTACAACATCTCCTCTAGTTGACAACCATATGCCTGACCTGTACACAAAACCAAAGGGACAAGAAATGCCTTCAATGGCCATATCCCACTACCTATATCCATAATCAACTGCCTCTTAATTTCTGCATTTTCCTTTGCTCCATTTGTCCCCATACATCTCCTGCTGTAAAACAAGATCCCTTCCAGTCTGTATAAATACTCCACCCCCATCCTGTCCACACATATATGAGCACATTTAAACCAACCTATGTGTGGGTATATCATTTAGTGCTACATCCTTTGTTGTATCTTCATTTATTTTATATCTTTAAAGGACTTAAACTGTCTCAGAATGGTGTGCAACACCAAAATGTCCTTTTCTACATTTATCTAGAATTGACCTAACTTTTATTTGATTACCATACCAGTTACATCCATGAATGTATTGTCTTTGCAAGTGGCTCTAAATATAAAGCAAATAAAGGAGAAAGAGAACACTACTGCCTGGTTCAAATATAGCTTGTGGAAAAGAAACCCTCCTCCACCCTTAATTCTTCCCTTCAACCCTTCATATATCCTCCTAATAAATCCTATAATTTGTAGATGTATTTGGTATGGAAGAACAACATATACAGGGCTAGCCAACCAGCAGTGTGACCACCGGTTGTAGATGATTGTCACTGTTGAAGTGATACCTTGACCCCATGTGCAAAACTGGGAAAAAGGGGTTGCAGATGGATGGATTCTATCAGGGAATGCAAATGCTTCCATTGTCCTACTCATAAAATCCAGGCTGACTCTGATGAACATCTTCACTGCATCAAGACCCACCAACAGTAGTGTTATATGCATACATTCTGGTTCCCTCTTGATCATCATTGTTCTATTAATACTGTCAAACCTTTCTATACCCACCACAATACAACACTGAGCCTACTCTATCAACTCTGGCAACATCTTTCCCATTCTCTTAGCTCCTAAGCAAACCCTCTTAAGCCACTGACTGAAGAAAACATATTTACGTAGATATACAAATACATACAAAACAATTCACACAGACAAAAAGACCAAACAGCTATAAACATTTACGAATATGTACAGTTCCACAGCAAGTCAGACGTACTCCGAGCAAATGCACTTAAAACCAGAATATGGTTTCTTATTTTCAACTACTAATGCTACAGTCTTAATAAATACTAGTGTTTTATACCCCAGAACATGGTTGCAGGTGGACAATCTGGTCTATTGCATTTAATTAAATTCAGGCTACCATTCAGCACACTGGCAGCATTCTAGCCAAATGCCAAATGGTTGAGAAATGGCAGAACATAAAAGCAAGGACCATGCTGTGGTATGAGAAATTTACTGTAGAACCATGAACTGCACATTTCTGAGTACTGATGTTCTTTCCATGTTGAATTAATGACTGCGAGCATGTCAGTAAGGAATCACTTAAGACTATACACTCTAGCCTCTGTGTAGAGCTGGAGGTTCAGACACAGGTCGATAGACTTTCAGACAAGGCCCCACTTGTACATAGTAGAAGTTCCTGTAATACATAAATATATAACCTTGTTCCTTCTCTGATTTAAGAGAAACAGGAGCCAGAAGGAAGGAAGGAAAAGATATACAATTGCAATGCTATACTCATTCGCACATTCATTTCATACATATAGTTGCTTATGACCCTTCTGTTGTAGCTCTTATTCTTTAATATTTATTCATCTGCAACAAAAGACACTTAAATGATTGCAATAAAAATGCATTCTTTGTGCTACTTATTTCCCAGTGTAAGACATCTAGTATAAGCGGTAAGGAAAGAACACACCAACTATTTGTTCTACAAAGATCAAACAAATTAGCGTTCACAAGTAAGACTGCCAAAACTTAATTTAACGCAATTTATTTCAAGACAAAAAAGAGCATTTTCGCTTCTGTCCCTGCAGAAGCTTCATCAGAATACACTAAAAGTGCGCCAACTTTTCAAATTTAAAACAACAGTAGTGTCATAACTGATGTCACTTCCTATCATTCATCAATTTTAAAATTGTTAACCCTATAAAGGGTGTATTACAAAAACTGACAATAAACTTTATAAAAAAGTCTATAACAACCAGCTAATCATTCTAAAGACATATATATATCTAAACATCATAAAAGAACATCATAAAGCACAAGAATAAACCGGAAATTAAACCACATAGTATAGGAAAATTCCATAAAATAAAAGTTTAACTTTCATAAAACTATTACTGTCAAAATTGATACTAACCATTAAATAGTGGTATAAGTCAAACAGTGACATTGTTTTTACAATAATGAGTTTTAACAAGTACTATGTCAATAGTTATTCAAATAAGTGATAACCAGAAGTCTGAAAAAACAGCTCACCTTGACAAAATTAATAGGGGAAAAATTGCCATTCAATTAAATAAGGCCACTAAATCTTCTTATATCACCTTAAATAACTTTTGTATTTCAACACAGAGGAGATATTGCAATTCTCATTCAAACCGGGAGCTGAGAAGGCATCCAATAGGATTTCACCTTTTGGCTCACCGGTTGCTGACTCGTGTACTCCAGGTAATAACTTTGAAAACATTACTGAAAAATTAAAACTGTTGGATGGCAAAATGCTTAAAATAAAAAAACTGCAGCTGGAGGTTGCTTACTTTCAGCAATGCCTTGTAGAAATAATTATTCCTAAAGGGCTACGTAACACTTTTTCACCTACTGGTCTGTTTACTGATGTAGCATTTTTGGATGAACTCCTGGCTCTGTTTAATAGACAGGGGACTGAATTGATGGAAGTAATGGTTAAACATTATTCTAACCACATTACCAGTCTTTTAGCTGAAACTAGCCGGCTGGATGACAGTATTAAGACTGATATTAACTTCCTGAGGTACAAGTACGAATATAATCGTATTTTTTCCAGCATTGACGCTTTATTGTCAAAATTGAAATCTAATAAAACAAAAAAGCTGGTAAGGGATAGACATGCATACAAAACCAGCTTAGCCTATCCTAATCTTTTTAGAAACAACTCTGGTAGTGACAACCAGAATAATGGGAATTTCAATGGGAGTGTCAATGCCAATAGAGACACTCCTGGTCAAATTTCCCCCGATGAAGGTGACATTGGGGATGGAGGAGAAGAGACACTGGCTCAAGGACCAAGGAGAAGTAATAGGATTAAAGCCAATAATCAGAAAAATAATGGTGCATTTAATTATAAACCTCACCAGAAGACTTTTTTAGGGGGGAAGAGCAACCGCCAACAACAGAACAAGAACTGGAACAAACAACGGTACTGAATGTCCAATCTGGCGTTGACCATCTGGAAAGACATTACCCTACTATTTTGTCGAATACAAAAGGGGACTTTCAGATTTACAATTTTTCTAATGTTCCTATTGACAGCGACTTAGTTGATTTATTGGCTAATGGCTTCTCTTTTGTTCCTGATCAAAAATTTAATTTGGCCAAAACCCTAATTGACTTGAAATGTTTCGTACGCAAATTGAATTTGAACATATTTTTCAATAATGAACTTTCTAGGGATAGAACAACTCTTAAGCTTTCTAGTACGTTCAACCCCCACTTACATCCTAACCTACATATTTTTGAAAGTGTATGTGAATTAGATTTGAGGCATCTACATGCCTCTATTAATCGAACAGATAGTCAAAGTAATATTTCCATTGGTCAGATCACGGCTTTGAATAATTTATGTAGGATGGCAGTCAGAGTTATTAAACCTGACAGGGGGGGAGGGTTGGTCATTTTTGACAAATCTGAATATAATAACAGAATGTTGTCTGTGTTGAATTCACCTGCATATGAAAGTTCTTCTTTGAACGAATTGACAGGTTCTTACAACAGAATTAAGGGTTACTTCAGGGATTTATTCCTTGAAGGAAAAATTGATATCGACACTTACAACTTTATCGATATCACTTTCCCAAAGGTCCCAGTTATGTTTGGGATACCCAAAATCCACAAGGACCTGGCAGATCCACCAATGCGTGCCTTAGTGGATGGGAGATGTTCTATCATTCATCCATGTGCCCGCCTTATTGATAACATCATTTCAAAATATTTAAAGTTGATTCCAGAAATTTATAAGGACTCATGGTCCTTTTTGAAATCTATAAATGAGTTACAATTTGATGCTTCCCTCAACTTTCTCACTATCGACATGGTGGATCTCTATACTTCCATACCACATCAGGAAGCTGTCGAATGGGTTGAGTTAATGTTGAGAGATTTTAATGCACCAAATAATGACATAGCTGTTGTAACAGAATTACTGGATATTGTTCTTTCTTCCAATTTTTTCATTTTTGACAACCACTACTACCTTCAAAAACAAGGGATTGCCATGGGCTCCCCTTGTGGTGGTAGTGTAGCAAACTTGTTTGTAGCTTATTGGGAGAAAACATTTTTGTTCAATAATCCAGTTTTCAAGGAATGTATAAAATTTTACACTCGTTTTCTAGATGATGTTTTCATTCTAATAAAAGGTGGTGAGGAGGTAGTAAATGACCTTACTACCTATATGAATGGGACGACTGAATTTTTGAAATTCACACACCAGTTCTCATCTAGTGAGATAGACTATTTGGACGTGAAGTTAGTCAAGGATACGTGTAATAACAGTTTTTGGTCATCCATCTTTAGGAAACCAACCTACTGCAATTCTTTTTTGCATTTTTCAAGCAATCACCCATGGAAACAAAAATGGTCCATAGTTAAGGGACAACTAGTCAGGGCTGTCCGAATGTGTAGTACAGCCCAGGCTTTTAATCATGAAATTCTATTTTTGAAGGACATGTTCATGAACCGTGGGTATCCTGAAGAGTTGATAGATACCCTGATAACTGAAGTGTCTTCTAAGAGGGCTAATGGTACATATCAACCATTGCTCTCTGATAATGAAGAAAATTCAATACAATTCAGAGACGATATGTCTGAATCATCTACAAACAATTCACTCTTTGTAGACTTTAACCCTAGTGTGGCCACAAAGGAAACTAACTATACGGCAAGTTTTGTCACAATCTACAACAAAAATTCTGAGAACCTTTGTTCCATCATTCGCAAAAATTGGTATTTCATCAAAAATAGTTCAGGTTTACAAGACAGACTAGGATTGTATCCCTCTATTGTATTCAAAAGGGGTAGTAACTTGAAGGAGCTCCTTCAAAGGAACAAAGATGTTAATTTTTACACCAGACAAAAAGGCACATATACTTGTGGTGCCTGCAATTGGTGTAAATTCCTTCGAACAGGGAATTTGTTTCTCATTAGGAACAAGAAATATTTCACTAACCACAAAGTTAATTGTAACACAAGATCTATAGTCTATGTAGCCATTTGTGACTGTTGTCCTGCGTATTATATTGGGAAGACGGATCGCAGGTTCCGCGACCATATATACCAACATATTTACGCTATAAAAAACAAAAAAAGCGAAAATGCTTTATCTAAACATATATTGAGTAACGCAGGACACAGTTTTCACTTTATGGCTATTGACCATATTCCAGTAGATATTAGAGGTGGACCTCAATCGTTAATTTTAGAAACACGGGAACTTGAATGGCAAATCCTATTGGATGCCTTCTCAGCTCCCGGTTTGAATGAGAATTGCAATATCTCCTCTGTGTTGAAATACAAAAGTTATTTAAGGTGATATAAGAAGATTTAGTGGCCTTATTTAATTGAATGGCAATTTTTCCCCTATTAATTTTGTCAAAGTGAGCTGTTTTTCAGACTTCTGGTTATCACTTATTTGAATAACTATTGACATAGTACTTGTTAAAGCTCATTATTGTAAAAACAATGTCACTGTTTGACTTATAACACTATTTAATGGTTAGTATCAATTTTGACAGTAATAGTTTTATGAAAGTTAAACTTTTATTTTATGGAATTTTCCTATACTATGTGGTTTAATTTCTGGTCTATTCTTGTGCTTTATGATGTTCTTTTACGATGTTTAGATATGTATATGTCTTTAGAATGATTAGCTGGTTGTTATAGACTTTTTTATAAAGTTTATTGTTAGTTTTTGTAATACACCCTTTATAGGGTTAACAATTTTAAAATTGATGAATGATAGGAAGTGACATCAGTTATGTCACTACTGTTGTTTTAAATTTGAAAAGTTGGCGCACTTTTAGTGTATTCTGATGAAGCTTCTGCAGGGACAGAAGCAAAAATGCTCTTTTTTGTCTTGAAATAAATTGCGTTAAATTAAGTTTTGGCAGTCTTACTCGTGAACGCTAATTTGTTTTTTCAGTAGTTTTTGTAATTTTTCAGTGTTCTACAAAGATGGTAAGCATCCTGCTGTTAACTGCCAGAAAAGAACAAATGAAAAAGACTATTTGTATCACAGCTGAGTGTTTTTTTTTTATATATCTACAGCTGCTACTACTGCCTGAAGCACCTGAGATGAAAAAGATAGATGTGAAAGATACAATCTAAATAAGTAAAGGCCTAGGACAGAGCCCTATGGGACACCCTGACTGTAACCAAGAATTTCTTATGTCCAATTGCTGAATGATACTTTCCATGTCCTATTTGTTAACCATGCACCTATCCATCTTATCAAGAATATATCAATACCTAGCTGTTCTAATTTATTGATAAGTGTTTTATGTATGACCCTGTCAAATGCTGAAGTTAAATCTATATAAAATTGCATTACAATACAATGTTTCATTCATAGCTGTTATTATACTGCTATAGAACATCATGATACAGGTGGTAATAGATCAATTTTCAACATATGCATGCTGACATATGGTTTCACATCACAATTTTTCCAATTGTGGCAGTACCTTATCCAATATTACCTTCCCCATTGCTTTTCCACAGCATGAAAGTAAAGGGTCTCTGGGTTTGCCCTACTCCCCCTTCCATTAAAGACAGGTTTAACAACTGCATGTCTCCAATTTTGAGAAATCTCCTCATATTTATACAGCATAGTAAATAATAGATATAATGGAAATGTAAGGTCTTGCTGAAGTGTTCTCATCTCAATAGTAATAATTTTTTCTCCTCCCTGTGCTTTGTTTGGATCCAGTTTGCACAGTTCCTTTTCAATATAGTCTGATTTGATTTCAATATCTGAGGTTACCTGGACAAGGACAACTTATGACCCCTTTTATGTAGTCAAACTACCCTGCATAAGATTTTGCAACTCTATCTATAATCTGTTGTGTCCGAGAATAAATTTTCAAATCAACACACAGTTTATCAATTTGTAAGTCTTTAATCTTTCCACATCTTGCATTATCTATAAAATGGTTTCCTGTTATGCTCAATATATTTATGTACATTTTCTTCAAATATTTCTTAATCTTGTCTCACACTATGTTTAACTTGTCTGCCCAGTATGTTTATTTCAGTTTTCAAAAGTTGTAGTTTGACCTCTTTTTCTATTTCTTATATTTTTGTCTCTCACCTTAACCAAGTACCTTGTTCTTAAGGAAATATATCCTCCTGACATCGTGTGCCAAGATCCTGATATTAAACATTATTTTTTATTTATTTTTTTGCATTCAAACAATTTCTCTTTCAAAAATTTTCACATTCCTTCTGCAGTTTTTCCACTGAACTCATGACCCGATTAGTTTTACATAGTGACTGGTTTGCTTCCATATAATCTGTTATAAATTTTCAGTACACTGATTTAGATTTCAGTTTGGCAGAATTACATAGCAGCAAATCAACCTTTATAACCCCATGATCAGTGTACATCAACGGTGGTAAAACTTGTGTGTTCAGTTCCCTGGTAGGCTTTTTTACAATTTAAAGCAATTGTTGTTCCTGAACATATGTTGTAAAAATGTCCTTACTAATGTTGTTGAATCAGTATTATTCTAGTCTGTTTCTGGTAAATTTAAGTCCTGGGCTAATATTATTCTTCCTTCCTGTGTTTTATGCAAGAAATATATGAATTCCTCTGGGTCATCAGCACTTGACTTTGGTGGTCTGTACACTCCAGCATATGTTATATGTTCCAGGGATGTCTTTATTATCAAAATTAACACCAATACTATAGATTGCATATCACTGAACTTATAATAATCACAGGTATCGTATCATACTTATCTTTAATCCCTATTGTAACATTTACATCTGATTGTTTGTTAAAATGCCTGTTACAGTAAAAACCCTAACAGAAGTGGTTTCCAGTCATTTTTCTTTAACCATGTTTCACAAGCAATACCATCATCAATCTTGAGGGAACGCAGCAAATTTTCCAATAAAATAAATTGATTATTAATGCTCCTAGCACTAGCAAGTGCCAGAGAAGCATCAAATGTTATCTGTGAGCTGACAAATTTTCTACCTGGCAAAAATCCAGTCTTGTGCTTGTCAAATATGGCAAAATATCTGCTGCAAAAATTCTCTTCCCTGACCTTGACAAGTGCAAGCCATCCTGTCCGAACACATTTGTGCCCCCAAATTAGGCTTGGATGTTTTACATATTTCCATAATTTAAAATAGGACATTATTTTCATGTAAGTATTCACCAAAAAAATTTCTCTTCAAGGTGACGTGATTCTTCTTTCTGTATGCAATTTGTGAAAAATAAATCCCAACAACTGTACATGCTATAGCTGTCTAAAAAGGCTGTAAGATCCCTACTAACAGTCAGAGAGTCCTTGCAGATGAGATCATTTGTACCAACGTGAATAAAAACAGATCTGTACTTTCTTACATTAAAGCATTCTAAAGCCTGCCTTACATCATCTATTTTTGCTCCTGGCAAGGGTAACACTATTTGATGTTCACTGTCATCTCTGCAAATAACTATTAGTTTCTCTAATAACTGAATCTCCAATTATAGAAATATGTTTTCTGACCAGCTTTGAAGAATTTTTGACTTCTAATTCAGAAATATCTGCTCTATCAATTATTACAAAGGAATGTACTTCATCAACATGAGTCTCATTAATCCTACTGTTTTCATTCCATATTATATTTGCAAGCATACAATTCTCATCCAGTTGGCATTGTACATCCACACTCGAGATATGGAGTCGTCGTCTGTCTTTCTCCTCTTTTTTCTTACAGTAGTGTTTTTCAGTCCTTCCACATTCAGTTTTGAGTTCTTCCTTTTCATGTGCCCATTGCCTCTTTTTTCTCCCTCCTCTTTTGGAAAAATGATACCTTTTTCTGCAGGCTCAGCATTTACTCAGATTACAGCTAATGATAACATTTTTCTACATGTGTTATTTTGGATAAACTCTTTTTAGTATGCATGGAGATGTAGTACAGAGGTCTGCATGTGGGGACTTTCAGAAGTCCTGTGACTTCATTGCATCATAAAAACAATACCCTTATTATTATTTTTAGACAATTTTACTAACATTCAGCTCTGGTTTATACATAAATCATTTATGGAATATATT
This sequence comes from Protopterus annectens, assembly GCF_019279795.1. Classification (NCBI taxonomy): domain Eukaryota; kingdom Metazoa; phylum Chordata; order Ceratodontiformes; family Protopteridae; genus Protopterus; species Protopterus annectens. The sequence continues at coordinate 125,217,134 of NC_056731.1, read as the reverse complement.
AGGTAGAAAAGTGTAGGAATGCAAGGATTAGTGAGAACGTTCTTGTAATCAACTCTGCCATGCTATTCATTCATTTAATGTTCATAATTACAATGCTGTGAGAAATGGCATTTCTGAACACTTTGTAAAAGCACATGGCAGATGGATTTGAATCTTGGATCACTTGTGTTTTGCATATAAAGTCACTGCATTTACACCTTGTGCCACAGAGGCATTTAAGCCAGCTCATTCCTCTGCAGTGCTGACTGCCATGCACTGCCTCTAAGCCTGTTTGTGCTATTTGGGGCTTCTAAAATCAAATTTATCACTTTTTTCCTTAAGCTGGTGAGCTTGCTTGCATGCTGATCAGCAGCAAGCTACAGTGAAAGGACATAAAATGCATAAAATAACATATGGAGTTCTAAGGGCCTTAAAAATTGAGGATGCAAATACTTGCAGCATTGCCTTGACACGTTTACTGTTACACCTCATGATTGGTGCAGGTAATTTGAAGCATCTTCTTAAATATCTGCTATCATACTTTATAAAATACTGGTGGCATTGTGTATGCAACTGTTGTCATTGGCAAGAATTAGAGATTATTTTTCCACAACAAAACACTGCTAACAGCTGGTCACAAAGAGTATAGGTGACACATTCAGCTTTTGTCACATACACAGGATGTCTAAGTTATATTGTAAATTATGTATCAATGCTTCCAGTTGACACCGTTATTAAAAGAAGCCATAGTTGGGATTAAAACCCCAGATCAACTCTAATAATTCTATGAACTCAGCATGTTTACAATTTGTACTACAGAGACAAGTAAATAACAGATGCACTTCATTCACCCAGTACAGTTTGGATTGCTTAAGTCATGCAACACTGTCACTGCTTGTGTTACTAAAGGCTACTGAAATTGTATTTGTCATATTTTTCCCTTCAGCATTGAACCATATTTCTGCTGTGTGGAACAATGCACACATGGAAAAGGGGGAAAAAAAATGTAAAATAAAAAAAAGACAAACATGACTTGTATTCATCAGCAGTTATATCAAAAGCAGGAAACATGCATCATTTTTACATCTGCTTCACACATTACAAGGAGCATGCTGGCTACACACCATCAGCATTTTATAAAGTATCAGTGCCTCAGAAAGGAGACATACAGACAATCATGGGAGCATAGTACAGAGAATTAGTCAAGACACAAATTGTTCCACTAATAATTATTTCTTAGTTTCATGATGAATTATTATGAGAGCTAATACAGCATATTTGACAGACCTAACCGTATCAGTCATGTATATCCTTTGCTGTTATAATACTCTACAACTTGTCATATGTTACAATATCCCTAGCTACTCTTATTATTAATAATGACAACAGGTGATTATACAACTGCAACACTTTTGCTACATCAACTGACATGAAGTACATGAAAGATGTAGAGCATTTATCATATACTTTAGCGTGTACATTTCATATACAACATATTATTCTATAGTTATTCTATATCCAGTTTAAACAAAAAAAATATCTGTAAGCGGGATTCAAACTCTTTATCACCTGTCCCTTTTTAAATCATTGCATTTACACCTTTTGCTACAGCGATATTTAAGGGAAATATAGAATTTCTTCACATACTGCTGTTCAGAGTGCTTATCAAAGCATACCTCTATCACTATAAAATGCACAAATGCTGGCATTCCAAATTAAATTTCCCAGTTTGTACCTTGGGCAGTGGACCTTTGTTCACTGCCATGTAATGCTTCCAGTCCAAAGTGCACTTTGCTAAAAAATGCACAAAGGGTGAAAGCAATACAAAATAGACACTTGAATACCAGCAGCCAGCCTGCAATAATAAGGAAAATACAGCATTTAGAGATTTCCTTATTTTGTCTGTCTTACATCCTAATGATACTCTGAGGAAATATGCATGAATTCTACCAGATACTAGACTTATCTGGATTTGAGCCCTCAATTCAGTGGACTAACAACAAATACACACTCACTTATATTTCATATTCCTCTTTGTCACCAACACGGCATAGAGTAGGAATCAGAAAATACTAATTTCAGAAAGATCTGACTTAGCAGATCATCAAATTACAGATCAACCAGAAGAAATATCAGACATTTTTTTTTTCCTTTCTCATTTCCTTGAACATGTCTAGATGAATGTGATATTGGCAACATATTTCAGCTAGTAATAGCCCACACCATATTAATCCAAGGTTGACAACACTGCAGCTCTTTCTTCTGTTTATTTTCTGAGCATCTTCCCCTTCTCTCAGCTTAACTAACAGAAATACAATGTCATGTGCATTTATTTTGCATCTGTTTCAATGTGTAATATATCTGATTAGCATTGCAGAACAATTTTCAATCAAAGGATGGAGAGTGTGCCATTATTAAAAGAATATCATTGGTATTAAGGCTGTTCTCATAGCTCACTTAACATGCTTCCACACTTTATCTTAAGTCTAGTCTCCATGACACATCCACTTCAGAGAGAATAGTTTTTCGAGTATTTTTTGCTGCCGTACTCAGATTAATCATTAATACTTTCATGCTATTAGCAGCTAACAATTGTCATTGCTCCTCCCTGCAGTCCTAGGTCATGTCCATGCAAGTTTATAGCTCTTTATATGAATTTTACTTCTGGTACACCAAGAAAGAATTTTAGTATTGAAGAATGTTAATGGTTTCACACCTCATTTGTATCTTCAGTGTGCTCAGAGGGCTAAATCTATATTATATATAGGCAATTGTGTAGCTAGGGAACTTGAAGGAGGGTAGACTGTTTTTATACAGGCAGACAGACTATCACTGGTGTTTACTTGGAGGAGAATTTATTTACAATTTACAGCATTTTTTCCTAAGGTATGTTTGTCCTCATCATAAACTGTCTACATTTTCATATCTGGAATGTATTTCAATATACTGCAGAATTTTTTTACCTGTATGCTTTTTATTCATTCACTGTTGATATAGTCCAGTTATGGCAGTTTGTGCTCTGCTTTCAATGTTTTTTTAAATGATATTGTTGCATCACAATATTGTGTTACCATGTGCTTTTGGAATTTCACCAGTTAGTGCAGAAAGGTGAATTGTGTTTATTATCAACTCCAAGGGGTTGCATATGTGTAACTAATAAATATTAGGCTTCTCACCTGTCCCAGGGCAATCTCTACAGCAGTGGAGGGATCAATGAAAATTGATTGGCATTTTTACTTTGAACTCCTGCCAAGTTATTAATAATACTGCCATCCAGTAGTCAGTTGCACAACTGCTGTCATCACTGCAGAAATATTAACAGAATGGATGTAATGCTACTGTATTAATTTTTGGGGTGTACACCCTTAACATGTGTGTAGTTGTAAATAAGCATTGTGTGTTCAGTTTGATTTGTGTTGACAATGGGTGTAAAGATTTTATTTGAAGAGAAAAATTTCTATGTGCTACAAAAGTGTTTTGTCATTTTTCATGTCATACATTATTATGGCACCCAACCATCTGTTCCATGCAAGCCACCATTCAGTGATGCAGAGAACAAGGTCATCATTCAAGATTTACATCTCCGTGGAGCCTTCCTGCTTGACAGAGGCAAAGATGCTGGAAAGTCTGCTGGAAAAAGCATTTGGCAGCAGTTGGTTGCTGACATAAATGCAGTGGACAGCCATGCCAGAAACTGTACTGAGGTGTGGCAACATGCCACTGATATTACAGTTGCCTGCATGAGGGCATCTGCAGCTGCACATGAACAGATGGCTATGTGGGTTGTCCTTCTACTGAACCACCAGTCAATGAAACTGAGGAGTTTCTCTCCACAGTCAGGGATCCCAACAGCTCAGCACAAGGCTCACACAGACTCATTGATGTTGGTGCTGTGGACGATAGGCCATGTGTGTCCCAAGAATAACTTCCAGGTATACAATATATAAGGCATTACCTGCCATTCTAGACATCTTTATATGTTAATATTTGTATACTTCTGATACATCTGGACACATTAAGATGTGTGGATTAGAAGGCACACAGTCTTAACTGTGACTGTGTGTGGGGAGGGGGGTGGGACCGACCAGTCTGATTGATTCTAAGATATTTCTAAAGGGGCAGATAGGCAGGGCATTACTCACTGTCCTTGTGATATTTGCATTGTGATGCTTATTAGCCTCCTTTCTACTGCCTTCCTATTTTTCAGGGACATCAGAATTACCATCTGAAAGACCACCTGCACATAATAAGGACAGACTTTCTTTGCTTAGTAATAACCATAAGTTAGATGTCAGTCTGAGGATAGAGCAATTATTGTATTCTTTTAGCATCTGAAATTGTTTAACATGAGGTTTTAGAACATTGTTTGGTTCATTTCATGTCCCTAGTTCTCTCCTTCTTGGATCCTGAGAGTAGCAGTGTAGAACTCATACCACCTGATGTCAGAGCATCTGTAGGCTCTGATGATAATGTGGTAATATAAAAGCACAGTTGCGGGTTGCAGAGGTTCAGTCTGACACTGGGCTTGTGGCACACACATTCCTTGGCCTTTATTCTGTCACAGTCTGTATGCCTATGCATACCAATTCCACTGAGCCCTCAGATATAGGACAGATTGAGGGTGACACAGTTATTCAGGGTAGTCTGGTTACTCTAGTTGCAGAGCTTGTTGAGTCTGCACAAAGCCAGAGTGATGGCATGATACCACACAGGAGGGTGCACAGAGAAGGTCTACTGTCCATTGTCCTCCTGATGCTAGTCTGTCATTAAGGGCCATCAAGAATATGTGTAGTGCTGTTATGGAGGCACAGGCATGTTCCACCAGAGCCTCAGAAGAGACAGTGTGAGTCCTAAACATGGTACATTCTGACATCTCTGACTTGTTCAACCATGTAGGTGACAACTTGGATAGGATGTGTGACACACTGGATTGGGCAGTGTCTGTGATAGAATGTCTGCTTACTGCCCGACTTGTAAAACTGCTGATATAATTGGCCTTCTGACTGCTTTATATAAAGTGGGTAAGTGATCAACTTGATGCAGATTATTGGGTCAAATGCATAGCTGTATATTGCACATATCAGTTATATAAGCAAGTAATGCCATTGCTGGACACCTCATACAGGTTCTGCTAGACTAAATTTATAATCAACAGTATGTAGGTATATAAGTTACTTTTATATTCTTACACATTTAATTTTATACTACAGGTTCCAGACTTACCTTGGCATTACTGCAGGTATGACTCATTTCCTTTATTGCTGTCACTGTCTGATGCTATCAGTGCACAGCCATTACATGGAGAAGTAAACTTTGTGGACATTGGCTGGTATCAATTTTACTATTTGTATGCACTTAGATTGTTATGTGTATTCCTTATGTGGTAAGTGCTTGTGCTATCCTTTGCCTCTTAGCCAGGGTGAGGGCATATTGTGCATGCCTACGTCTGCCAGCTCCCTCTGCAACTGGAGATTCTCCCTCAGAATCCTCATCTGTATGTGCTGGAGGTGCTAGCCCTACCTGTGGTCCAGGAATGTGAGGTCCTGGCCATTGCTGTCCCTGTTGCAGCTGTTTCCTCAAGATGATATTGTGCAACATGGCACAGACTGTGAGTATTTCTGTACAGGTGCCTGGGTCGTACTACAGGGCACCCACTGATGTGTCTAGACACTGGAAACATGACTTCAGTATGTCAAACACATTCTCTATGCTGTTCCTACTTTGAGTGTGGGCATCACTGTATCCTCCTTCAGTATTTGCATTTCTGATGGGTTTCATGAGAGAAGGTTCCAGTGTATAACTTGCATAACCCAGTAAATAGCCTTGTGAAAAATCACCCCTAGTGAACCTTTTGTAAAGCTGAGTGATGTGCCATATGTGTGAGCTATGATAACTGCCTAGGTTGCCAGCAAACACATTAAGGATGATCCCACAGGCTTTACAGACTACCTGACAGTTTGAGCTGAATCCCTTCTCGTTGAAGTATATATCCTTTCCTGTTCACCAGGTACAGCTTTTATTACTATGTGTGTGCAGTCTATGGGCCTCAAAACTTCAGGAAAGTGTGATACAGCATAAAATTCCTGCATAGTTCTTGCTCTCTCCTCTGGATTGTGAGGAAAATCGATATATTACCCTGCATGTTCTAGGTAAGTATTATGAAATTGGTGCAATATTCCTGAGGTTGAGGCCTGTGGCGGTCTCTGGAATATATCAGTAGCTGATATCCTTAATGCTACACATATCTTAGTTTCATCTGGTATAGGTTAATCTCAATTTCTCATGGGTCTTAGGTGGGTGCAGTAGAGGTTGCAGAGTTCCTGGTGTTTCCCTATCCACCCTGTATTGGTATAATATTTCAGTTTCATGCAGTCTATATGCTAAATGGGATCTGAACACCCTTCTGTTCCTTGGCCAAGGTCTATGAGCTTGCTGCACATACACATACAAGAAAGCAGAAGCTGCCCCTAACATTGTTTTTTTTTCTAAGTGTGATGATGCCTGTATTCTAGTAGGTTTTGGAGTTTATGGCAAAGGGCTACAGTAAGTGTACGCAATAGCTTTATAGCTTCCTGAATAGCTCTGTCATCTTGGATTGGTTAATTAGCATCTACTTTGGCCAGTTACACTTTATTTAGCATACTCAGCTACTTACCTTTGTTTTGTGTCTCTACATGAAGCATAGCGCTGTTTAATGAATACAAACTAGCATGCTATCGTGTAGTCATTCATGAATCTGACCCATTATTTTCTATACTTGATTTCTGCAATGAATTTGAGCAGCAGTGTTTTAGACTTTTACTCTGTTTTGCCAAGTCTTTCCTTTAAATTGTTCCACACTTTTTTGTGCAATAACCATGCACATTATTTTTGGGTCATCAACATTGAGACCTACCTTTTGTTTGTGATCTTCTGAAATGTCACTTTATACAAAGGTTCAGAAGAGTTTGCCCTAGTACTAACCTTTGTGGTACTTTAGTGTTAGCAAAGTGTTAGCCATTCTTTTTTTGTTTTTCCTCATCTGGGTGGACTCCATCTGTTATTAACCTTTGTGACTTTTTTATCTGATGTTTTCTCCATTGTTACACTTTGTGACCCATGCAAAATGTGTATTTGCATGTCAGATGAATTAAGAATGTCTAAGCAGGCAACACCTACATCCCAGCTGCTTCCATGACTTCCTTGCTGTGAATCCAAGCCCTTTCATGGATTCAGACTGGCTTCAAATTATTGTTTTTTTTTTTCCCTAGAATGTTTGTGGGTCACATTATTACATTCCAGATTGAGTGCTATGGCTAATTCTGTAGAATTCTTTTAAAATTTTAATTGTTAAATCAAGCACCACAGTAAACCTGAAGGTGTTTTCTCAAACTTTGTTAGAGATAGACAATATTTTCTTATCTTCCAAACATAGTTTGGGGCCATTTACTTTAAAGCTGCAAGAAGGCACTTGTCCATACTCTAAGTAGTTCTTGCTTTCAAACATTAAGCAAACATGCCTATGAGTGTAGCCATCCATTAGCACAAGCCTGAGCATTGCAGTCAACATGGAGCACAACTATTCTCAGGGTCGCTATTTTGTCAGTAAAACATCCCCAAGCTACTAAGATTCGCTCCAACAAGTACCATGAAAGAAACCATCTTAAATTCTTTAATATGGGAATGTCTTGTACAACCTGTGCAGCCTGTGCCTGACAACACAATGTGTTACTCATGTTATCACATAAGAGGAAATTAAGTATGCTTCAGAAATGTTTTGCCAAGTAATGTGAGCCTGAAAACGGAAGACACTTTTCTGGTCTTAAGAATCAAATACATTGCAGATGAACAAACTAATCAGACGGTACATTTCTTTAGAGTCTCTTACTTTTGAAACTAGATTTGATCATCTCACACTTTCCTGCAGCTTCTTTTATATGAAGTAAAAGAATATGGGAAATTTTAATGAAAGCAGTAATCTCAAAATGAAAGGTATAAATGCAACAAGTACCACCAGGCAAAGAACTTTGTCAGATTTCCTTAATTAAGACAAAATGGTGTTCCCTTTTGGAAAATGTATCTCTGTACAGAGTAAGTCATAAAGTCAAGCTTTAAAACAGTGTCCTAGGCCCTCCATTTCACTTATCCATTTCCAGGAGCCGATAAGACCTTCTTTAATGAATAAAGGTAATGGTAGACTTATGATCTCTTCTTTAACTGCAGTATTAACTGAGTAAACATTTCACTTGCTGAGACTGGCAATGATGAGTCCTGGAATGTGGAGGCTGAAACGAGTGAAAATTTAGCATTACATATATTATGTCTGAAATGCCATTTCTCAGAATATTCCCTTTTCTCTAAGTATGGCAATCTCTGTGTTGGTGTATATAAATTAAGGGGGTCTAGGGGCTAGTTTAAAGAAAAAAAATAATGTTTGATATTTGCTCTTCTCCTGCATGTTCGGTCTTTTTTGTTTGACACTTCAGGAGATAGCATTGAGAGTCCTGGTATTTCAGAGACTAGTAACAGTAGTAGGATGTCTTTACAAACATTTCATGACTAATGTTTTTAATGTGATACATCTTACTCCTCTCTAGCAGCAGTATCATACAGCTGATAAGTTATCTATTATGTAATAAATAAATAAATACACAAGCAAACATGTAAGTGGATAAATGAATGAAAGAATGGAAGTATTAATTCAGTGAATGTTCATAAAGTACATCACCCCTGCCAATAGTTAGAAAAGGAAGAGTAAAATGTATAGGCCACTGTCAAAGACACATACTTTTTCACTTGAATGATTAACTAGAGAATGATTTAGTGTATCTTTCTTTATATTTTTGCAGCGTTTTCACTGTATAGAAGTACGCACTGGTATTGGAGATGTGGGAGGCTGGGAAGGCGAAGAATGTACTCGCTCTAGAGGTTATATATGCCAGAGACCAACAGGTGAGAAATTATATTTGTTTTGTCCTGCGAAGTAGCATCAATGTGAAATCGATCAAACAGAACTGTTAGAATATACATACATACATACATACATACATACATACATACATACATACAAATGTTTCAAGCACGGGCATTAAAGCCTTTTTAGCTTGCCAATATGCCAAAACATTTGTTCCCATAATAAATTTACAGGCTGTTCTTAAAACATATCTAAACTAGTACTTGGTTTAATGTAATTTGGTAGTCTGTACCAAGCATCAGCTACTCTTTCAGAGAACCAATTAGTACACTTCTCATATATGTATTAAAATAATATTTTTTTAAAGCTTGGCACACAGATAAGCTTAACAGAAGTAATCATTAAAGGGAAAAGACTTGTTAAGCATATCAACAGAAAAAGTGTAACTCTAACACTTCTCAGCATTTACTAATATTAGGGCCAACATATAAGAAAATATTTTATCACTGGTAGCCCATACATTACAACCCTAATGTACGCATGACTCCTCAAGGACTTTGCAATCAACTTTATTAAATCACCAATAGCATCTATACATAATCCTCACAACAAGCAATCCACAACATTCTTCAACTTTAGGCATTGTGGTAGAATACAATTAAGCAAAAAATATTCCACTGGATAAATGCTTCGTTGCGAAAAAAGATAATGTACAATAAACCAAGACAGATGCTCACAATGAAACAACCAGGCAGTTCCTTGTATTCCTTATTCATAAATTTATTGTTGACAGCAACAAATACGATAACAGATACAGTACGCGCTTTCGCTAATAAGATTCATTAGACCATCTAACAACTCATAAAACAACATCTCTATATATAAAAATATTTAAAAATCATTGTCCAATCACAATGGTATCCCGATTAATTCATACAAATTCTTAAAAAGACAATGGGCTGGATTCACGAAACCTCTGTGTAAGAGTTAATATGTCTTACACTGAGGCTGCAGTCTAACGGTATGACGTCAGCATGCCATGCATATTCATGAGGGCATGCTGAATAATACCCTAGGCTAACACGGTCCATGTAGGAAAGTAGGGGGCATGTCCGAATGCCGAGTTCTGCAAAGGGACACGCCCCCAGAAGAGTCAGAGTCCTGAAAGTAAACACCCACGAGCGAGTCCGCGGAAATGTCAAGGAACACAACACCACACATGCTCCCACAGACTATAAACCCAACTGTAATGTAAAACGTAAAAATAGCAGTTTAATTTTTTTTTTTTATAATTTCCAAAATGTTTGCCCATAGTTGTGCTCATTTGCGCAGGTATGCCCTCCACTCAGCCACAGTTAGCAGACATCAAAAAGCATATAAGATCTAAATATGCAAATTAAGCCAAGTAGCAATAGCGTAGCGGTAGAGACGTTGGCCAAAGAGGAGGTAGTCATGGTTCGAGCCCCCACAACATCATTCTCCATTTTTATTTAAATAAGCATGAAACAATCCCAACATATATATATATATATATATATATATATATATATATATATATATATATATATATATATATCAAAATATAATTTAAGTAAGATGTAATGAAATGGGCCATGTATTTTTGAAGAAATCCGACATAATAAAATATGAAAAAAGGATCATAATTGCTTATAGCCTAGCAAGGCTTTAGCAAGCTGAATATGGGTGCCCGTAGGTGAGTAGCGCTTTAACAAGTTTAATATGAGTGCCCATAGCTGAGCTATGCTTTAACAAGCTGAATATGAGTGCCCACAGGTGAGCAGCGCTTTAACAAGTTTAATATGAGTGCCCATAGCTCAGCAGCACTTCACCCAGCATAATATGAGTGCTCATAACTAAATAATGTGTTACCCAGCTTAAGCCATTTGCTCAGAGCTGCGCAGCGCGCCAACCAGCTTACCGTCGGGCAATGTTGGGCAAGCTGTATCAAAGCTGCCTTTACACAGACTCACCTCCTAGCCTGTCTAGACAGTAGTAAAATAAAAAGCAATGCCCAGGGTTGAACCCAGGACACTATGCACCATAGTCAAAGTACTGAACCACTAAGCCATGACAGTTGTACTGAGAAATGCAGTATTAGCATATATGTAGGAATGAATGGAAATAGAAGCATGACAAAGCAGTTTTTTTTAAGCTGAGAAATATCCAAAATTGCCAATCACAGATAAGTGCGGGAAAACCGGCATATATAAGCCCCATAGGCGGGAATACACAGCATAACTGATTGTGGTACCCATTTGCAGTCAGGGTGGCAGGTGCAGGAGAGGGAAGTCACTTTAGAGCACACAGATGGGGTATTGAGGAGTCAAAATATATGGTTTGGCTCCTAGTCCATGATCATGAAGCACAACTCATGCAGGGCCAGGTTCACTGGGGTGCGTACAAGGCAGAGGCATGGAACCGGTTGGCACATGATCTCATCAGTGCCACAGGCATTCCGAGGACTGGTTAACAGGTCCGTCACCACCATGTGGACCTGAAGCGACAGAAAGAGGACCAACTGAACCGTTGGATCCAGGAGGCCCGCCAAATGCCCAATGCCCCACTACTGAGTAAGTATCCATGTAATGAAGTATGTAAGAACTGCTATCCTAGCCTATAGTATGGAGACGTATGTTCCAATATTACTTTATTTATATTACAGCTGCAAGTGTTCATTCCGTGAATCAGCGAGCCTATGCTGATAGGCTGCTGAGGTTGTGCCACCAGGCAGGTTAGTAATTATTTAGCTGGTATTGTCATAGAATATATGTGAGACAGATTGTAAAAGAGTTCAGTGTTGTAACCCACTAATAAAGCTCAAATAAGCCTAGAAGAAAGATTCTGCTAGTATTGTAAGATTAGATAAGTGATGCAGCCTGGAAAAGAGTGTAATGCAAACCAGTAATAAAGATTAAACAAGTCTCAAATAGAGTTTCCACCTGTATTGTAATATTAGATAACTGCTGCAGCCAGAAAATGAGTGGTAATCAATCAGCAAAGGATAGACAAGTGTTGAATACATCCTTGTAAATTCTGCCATATGAAATAAGTGAATCAGCTGGAAAGGATTGTTGTAAACCAGTAGTAAATGTTAATAAAGCCTAGAATTAAGTACCATTCTGAAATGTAAATATAAAATAATGTGAGAAAGACAGTTTGAAGTTACCACAAAAGCTGTAATAAGTCTGGAATAAAGGTATACTGCAGTCACTACATAATGAAATGAATGAGACAGCCACAACCAAACAGTGTAATGTGTGGAATAAAATGCAGAACATGGACTGTGTCCAACCCACAAATTGGATATGTTGTTGTACCCTTGCATTATGGAAATAGTATGGTTGTAAGAAATGCTGAACATCCACAGTTGGCTAGAGCCATATAAATCAAATGTAGCAGGATGCTGTACCTGAACACAGCCAGATATGAACATATATGAATAAAAATGGAATGTATATTAATGTAGCAGTAACATCCCCATCACCAACATTCCTAACGTTACATACAGGAAACTGTACTATTACATGTAGGGGATATATATCTGCATCTACTAGGAATGTACAGTATATGTATAGGTAGTTTTAGTTGTTAATGTAATATTTATCCACCTTACCCTATTTTCACAAATGATGCCATTCCACACCAAACCGGGTATGTGTATTCACAATTAATTCCCATGGACATTTGTCCTGTTGGTTCTTACATATCTGCATGTACATTGATGCATGTGCCCCATTCACATATCCAAACCTGATGGCCTGTTGCCACCAATCAACCCTGCATGCTGTTGGAATGTGCACTGTTGTTCTAAACATGCATGTGTTATGCTTGCTGCTCAATGTTCGGAATTCATGGGTGTTTGGTCAATGGGAATACTGATGCATGCTGTTATAACTAATTCTGAATGGTGTTGTTTGTTACTAACCCAAAATGCCATAAAATACTGCTAAACATAGGACAACAGGGAAGGTGGGTTCCAGCGGACACACCTCTCCCACTTCAGCTGACGAGTGCACCTGGCACCAGTGCCCAGGCCGGGACCTCCTCCTCCAGTGGCCCTGTGTCACCTTCGGGTGGAAGCACTGCAGGGAATGGGGCTCGTCCACCCTCTGCAAGCGTGGCCGGAGGAGAGCCTCCACTCACCCTCCATAGGGTCCGGTCTGTGGTGCGTAGCGAGATCAGGAGTTCTGTGACTGATCCCCTACGCCAGTTTGAGGCGAGGGTGGCGCAACTCACAGGTGTGCCTGCCCGTTCTATCTAGCCCCCAGCACAGCCCCGGCCTGGGCTGTGAAGGCGCAGTGGTAACTGCCTATGGGTGGGGATTTCAGTTCCACTGTTGCCATCTGTGGGCTTATGGGCTCGCAATATCCAAACATCCATCCCTGTCATTTGTGTTTACCCCCCACGTGTCATACTCTGCCCCTGTATGCATCTTGTTTGTCTTGTCTGTTAACCTCCCCAACCTACGTCCCCAAATATACCTACTTCCTGTACCTCACATTCCACACTCACCTGAAAAAAAAAATAAAAAAAGGGCACTCTGTTCCCACAAAAAATTACACCCCATACATAGCTGCCCAATTCACACACGTCCACTGGACATGTAAACTGATAATTCTAATTGGCAGTACAACAGATTTTGTTGTCTTCACCCCTCTCTCAGAGGTGGAAGGTTTCAAATTTCACACCAAATTTCATACATATGCACAGCTGTTGCTGATAAAGAAATGGGCAGCTATGGGCCTTCCCTACATCCTTCCTGCACATCCCGAGCTTGTTTTCCTACTGTCCTACCCTCTTTGTGCCCCCTTTTTCACCACTTTCCTATCTCCCCATTTTCTTTTCTTTAAAAGAAATTAGCGCGGGTGTTAGCGGGAGTAAGCACTTTTAAGCAGTTGTAAGCGCGTGTGCGCTTGTGTGCACTTAGCTAAGCGAGTGTGCGCATGTGTAAGCACCGAGCAAACCAGCGCAAATCCGCTTACAACTGCTTAAAAGTGCCTTAGTCACTCTGTATGACAAGGTCTGTAGTCTGCTCATCAGCAAAATAAAATACCCCTGTCAGTCTCGAACCCAGGACCTTGCAAACACTAATCTGCATGAATTACCACTGAGCCATGACAGATATACAAGAACTTGTTGCTGAAAGAAATATATTATGAAATACAAGGACTGAATGCAAAGGGAATATAGGAGGACTGAATGTAAAGGGAATATAGGAAGGCCATTACACATAGCTTGTTCCCTGTATCTTTACTGGCAATTCTTGTGGAATTGCATTACATTAGGATGATAAGAGAAACAGCCATACTAGGAGGTAATAATGTTAAAGTAGCACCTTACAAACCCCACACAGTATCAGAGCAGGATAAACACCGCCATATTTGAATAGGTATGAGGCCAGACTTTCCAACTGTGACTGATTTACAGGGATGTCCCTGATTTGCAAAAAATGTTACCTGTGCCCCACTGACTCCCTGTGAAATATACTAACAGTAGGTAGAAAGGTGGGGAATCCCACATAATGGTGACTGTCAATAAGTTAAAGTAGACACTACTTGCATGTCAGAAATGGTGTAGTAATACATATGCTCAAAATACCCCACAGTCACAACTGCAGAATATCTGAAATATATCACGGGTGTATCCCACTGATATGTACCTTTCCCTGAGGCTGGTCAAATATATACCTGAGAGTATCTGAGGCCTGCAAGTGTCAGAAACACACAGGCATATCAGCCTGTCTGCTGTTACACACTCTGTGAATAGCTGTAGAATTACTTCCACAAGCACACCCTTATGTAGGACTACAACACAGAAATATCAAAGGATGTAGCCATCTAACAAACTAATGACAGTATAGCAGTTTACAAGCACTGCATGTGCCTGATATTCATAATTGTTAGTACAAAATGCAAGGCCCTAGTACTTCTCAGCAGCAAGATAAAATACCCTTGTAAGTGTCAAGCCCCAGACCTTGAGCTCACCAGACTGCATGCAGTGCCACCAAGCCACAGCAAACATATATGAACTTACTGCTGAAAGAAATATATTCATGCATTACAAGGAGTGAATGTAAATGGAAAATAGGAAAGCCATAGCAACACATTCCAGTAAAGACAAATATCAGGCCTTCAAGGAGTGAATGTAAAGGGAAAATAGTGAAGCCATAGCAACACATTGCAAGAACTACTGTTGTATACCAGTTAATCCATAACTCCCACAGGAAAGTACATACTCCCATGTAAACAGTGTTAGCATTAGCAGGTGTGAGTTAACATATACACTGAGAAGAGTGAACTGGAAAAAGCAACAGTCAGGTTTCAGTACAACATGCATTTCAGTGGCTACAACACAGCCTTAGATATGAGAGACATACCAACCTTCTGACTGACACAACAGTGTCCACAGCAAACCAGCATGAACCCACCTTGCAAAACTGAAAAGCCTACGCCTACCTAACCTAACATTTTATAGCAGTGTCCTGAAATCACAGTGAGAACTGCAATTACCACACAGCAGGCTGCATGTAATTAGTAAATGCCGGCCACCAATTGGTGCAGAGGCCATCACATGCCAATGTGCAGATACCTACAAAAGCAGCCTGTACTGCCAGTCCACATATGCAATAATATCATTGCAGCAACTGGAGGGAGAGAGAGAGAGAGAGATAGAGACAGAGACAGAAACAGAGACAAGGACCAAAAAAAAAAAAAGCCAGCCAGCCATCCAGGCAGCCAGCCAGCCATCCAGGCAGCCAGCCAGCGAGCCATCCATCCAGACAGCTAGCCAGCCATCCATCCAGACAGCCAGGCAGCCAGCCAGCCAGCCATCCAGGCAGACAGCCAGCCAGCCATCCATCCAGGTAGCCAGCCAGTCATCCAGGCAGCCAGCCAGCCAGCCATCCATCCAGGCAGCCAGCCAGCCAGCCAGCCATCCATCCAGGCAGCCAGCCAGCCAGCCATCCAGGCAGCCAGCCAGCCAGCCATCCAGGCAGCCAGCCATCCAGGCAGCCAGCCATCCAGGCAGCCAGCCAGCCAGCCATCCATCCAGCCAGACAGCCAGCCAGCCAGCCAGCTAGCCAGCCATCCAGGCAGCCAGCCAGCCAGCCAGCCATTCATCCAGGCAGCCAGCCATCCAGCAAGCTAGCAAGCCAGCAATCCAAAAAAAAAATCTGTCAGAGACAAAGGTAATGTAAACTACATAATCTAATAATCTACATACTGTGAACCCTCCATATGTGTTAGCAGTCTGTATCTATATGTATATGAAGATGTGCATAGGGCAAGGGACATACTGCAACTGTTAGTGAAGGCTGGACATACATATGTAGTTGAAGGTTGCTATGTGCACATATCAATGTAGGCTGTAGTGTGTGGCATTGAAAACAGCATGCAGTGCAGGTATATGTCATGTGGTGGTGAACTTCTGTGGGACTGAGCCAGTGAGGCCTGCTACAGCTATATGACTTGAGGACAGCATAATGCATTATGCACAACAGTGTGCAATATCATTACAGAATGGTATGTCTCACAACTGTTGCAGAAGTGACATTCCCACCATGAAAGGTGGGCAGTCCATGTACCTACATGTGCATGTATATGTACAGCAATGGATGTTAAGAAGTGTGTGTATATGTATATATATATATATATATATATATATATATATATATATATATATATATATATATATACATATATATATATATATATATATATATATATATATATCTACATATATATATATATATATATATATATATATATATATCTATAAATGTACATAGACAGAGAGGTCTGTATAGATACATAGAGATATATGGATACATAGATAGAGAATATGTACATACATATAGATATAATAGACAAATACATATATAGATATAAATTTAGATACATACATGTATACAGATAGATATGAATGTCTATAGATATGTATATATATATATATATATATATATATATATGGTTATATATATATATATATATATATATATGGTTATATATAGTGGTGTGTATATAGATATATATATACATATATGTAGATATGTATATATATTTACATATATATATATATATATATTGGATATGTATATATTGATATATATATATATATATATATATATATATATATATATATATGTATATATATGTATGTATAAATATATATAGATATATATATATAAAGAGAAAGTGAGAGAGGGGGACATGGGAGCAGATGTACTGCAACAGGTGCCTGGTGACCAAGGCATGGACAGAACACCAGTGTTGATACTGCAGTACCATAATCCATTCCACAACATGTTACCCACTAACTACCTCATAGGTGATTGCCTGCCTACCACTGGAGGTGTCAGAAGGGAACATGGGACACAGGTGTACAATAGCCTCCCCTTTGATATCCACAGTGACACACTAGTCTTGTAATCCCTGTACATGGTACGTGTCACCACAAAAGGTGTTTCAGCTAGGGAAATGTAAGTCAGTGTACCCCTGTACACCTCACAATGTCCTGTGCAGTATGTACCTCCCATGAGAACTACAGCAAGTGGAAAGGCCACATACATACCTGACAAAGACTGATAATGGCCACAAACACATTCCCTATGCAGATTGACTCACAAAACCACAGCTAGAGTGCCTTACATACTGTCTACACAGAAGTTACCAGTGATGGACATACAGAGTTATGTCACACCCATACCAGTTGGTCAACCACCATGGCAACACCTCACAATCCGTCCAGCCTACATGACCTAGGGCCCTAATCCCTGTCACCGCACTAAACAGCACATGCTGGAGGTACAGGTTTCTGTGCACAAATATGCCATACCCTGGACTAAACCACCCAGCATTAACAAACAAGGCTCCTCATTAGTAGATGTCATACATACCCCTGATGAATGTCATGGAGGTAGGTAATATGCCCTGTGAGTCACCTGTGTGTAACCATTTTACAGGAGCAAGTAAAATCACAGTACATGTGTACCAAAGGGCATGGTAGCATATGGCTAGGCTGTCCTAGGCCCAGGGCCAATAGCATAGAACCTACCTATGACACAATGCACACACACATGTACTCAGTGCAATACCAGCTATGTGACATTGAATGAGTGTGACACTGACTGTGTGCAAGGTCTGTAAAGGTGTGATAGCTTAGCGTGAGTGTGTGTCTGTCATGGTAGTTGGTGTCCTTGGTGTGAGGCCAGAGAAAAATGTTTCAGTTATTGGGATGCAAACATAGTAGATTGGCATATGTTGTGCCATAGTTCCCTGTGTACGACTGTGGTGTCCCATCATAGGCAGAAGCAATACATGTATGCTTAGTAAGTGGTACTGCTGTTGAATCCAGCTCACATATGAACTGTTGTACTACCTGATGTTGTAGGCCTAAACACTACAGTATGGTGTATGTTCACATTCTGTGGTAACACTGTTTGATGTGTTACCTGTAGTCTGCACAGATTACATACCTCATGCATAGGAATCTGTAAGTAGGGGCACACAGTACTATAAGGTACACAGTTAATGCTCATCTGTGTCGTCATACATTTGTGTGTTGTATGTATGTGTAATGTGTGTGTAATGATGCCTGTACCATGGCCGCAATCACATGTGTGTTACAGGGTATGTGTGTGTACCTGGCAGCATGTATACTCTGTGACAGCAGTATGCTGACTTTAGTAACAACTGTGCACATATGTCAGGTAGGGGTATGGCATCAAAGACTAGGGTGGATTACCATTGAAACTGTACATGTGTATTGCATTCATTGCATGGGATGACAATATTCTTCATCCATTAGCTTGAAACATACCCCAGTGTGAGGTTATGCATTGTATCCCAAACAGTGTGCCGAGTGCTGGTGTATACTAGTTTGTTGTATGGAGTGTGGCAGGCACTGTCAGACAGTTGTGGGCTGAGCACTGATATGTGGTATCGAACATGTGTATCCCCTGATAGACAGGCAGATGCTATATATGGCAGTGAAGTGATATCAGTACATTTGAATATTAAGTGTGCCACATGACTTGTTCACATATTTTTCTTTTCCTGCCTTCCTTCCTTCCTTCCAGGGTGATGGTGCATCAGAGAAACCCACCTTATACAGCAGCAGAGGATCAGGAGATCCACCAGAGCCTGGTGCAGAATTACTGTGTGCTGTTTTCCAGGACCAGCCAGAACCAGCATGAGAGGCAAGAACTTGTCCGTCGGGTAAATGACATAGGCATGCATAACCGGACATATGAGCAGTTATGCCATCACTGCAGTGATTTAATTAGACATGTCCGGCAGCATGCATCTGATATCCACAGACAACAGCTTACCACAGGTGGTGGGGTACCTATCCACCCCCCTCACCAGTGTGGAGGAGCACCACCTAAGTGTTGTGGCTCCAGGCCAACAAGAACATCCACAAACATGTGTCATCATGGAGGCCGGAGCCACCCAGCATGTTGAAATGGAGTGTGCAGGTAACATGCCATATCTGTAGTTGACTGTTCTCTGTACTGGTAGTCTATGCATGTGTGAGAAGTGTACTGTTTGTGTAGCTGTTAACCTGCCCATTCATCTGCAAGATTGATATTCTGATCATAATCTGTACACCTGTGAAAGACACCTGTCGTACTACTGTACTTTGTCATACTCACAGCATCAAAGGCACAGTTGTGGCCACTGGCAATCACTCTCATATGTTTGCAGGTCCCCCTGGAGTGACAGCAAGGCAGCCAATCCATGCTGGTGAGTGTGTAATAACAATACTATTGCTAATGACATGTGCATGTCATATGGAGGTGTAGTGTGTGCACATGTAACACACCTACACATAATGCATGCTGTGCATGTTTGCTGTGAGACTATGCATATCCCATTATTCTCAGTAGCTGCCTCACTCACCTGCAATACACAGAGCATGACACACATGTATGGCAACACAGTACTGGACATTGTATAGGCATACCTGATACACATGTACACAACACACACATGTTTGGCATACACACTACACCTTAGCCTGCTACACATGTCCAATTATGACATCTGCTGTATGGCCAGCCTTCAGCATCCCACTTAGCTACGCAGCACACATAATATATCCGAGGGGTAGAGGCCTATCATGTCTTTGTGCAACAGTCTTGAACACATAATACATTCATGTTAGGCAATGCTCACTACTGGCCACCTTACACACCCATGTAACAAGTGGCTGTGTAATTGTGGATGTAGTCATGTTACTGCACTTCAGGTACAGCATGCTAGCTGCCTGTCTGGCACACATTATTATTGTTGACTGACCACAAGAAGCATGTTGATCATGGCTCATGTTACTACACCACATCCAGTTCCACTGACCACAAAAGTACACATAGCTGTTATTGCGTAGCACCATCATGTGTTTGTGTGTGTGTGTGTGTGTGTGTGTGTGTGTGTGTGTGTGTGTGTGTGTGTGTGTGTGTGTGTGTGTGCAAATCTATGCACCCACAGCCTGTAACACTTGCACAACATTGTTATGTCCTTGTACACATTGTGTCCCAGTGTGGAGACAATCACTGAACAACTACACACAAGCATCAATTACACATATACTGTTATTAACAAGGGCTGTCTACACTTGCACTGCATGTTCCTGTGCAACACATAATGTGCATGCTGACACGTGTGCAGTGATGTTTTTCTTGTGAAATGGTCACCCACCCTAAAACAGTATTGTGTATGTGTTGGATTGCAGGTGTGTCTGTGTTTGTATTTGCTGTACTGAGGAGTGTGCCTGTGTCCTTGTGTGCCTGTGTGCCTGTGCACATGTGTGCATGTGTGCCTCTGTACATGTGTGTATGTGTGCATGTGTGCCTGTGTGCCTGTGTGTATGTGTGCATGTATTCCTGTGCACATGTGTGCATGTGTGCCTGTGCGCATGTGTGCATGTGTGCATGTGTGCATGTGCGCATGTGTACATGTCTGCATGTGTGCATGTGCACATGTGCACATGTGCACCAGTGCGCCTGTGTGCCTGTGCGCATGTGTGCATGTGTGCATGTGTGCCTGTGCGCATGTGTGCATTTGTGCCTGTGCGCATGTGTGCATGTGTGCATGTGTGCATGTGCACCTGTGCGCATGTGTGCATGTGTGCATGTGTGCATGTGTGCATGTGTGCCTGTGCGCCTGTGTGCATGTGTGCATGTGTGCCTGTGCGCATGTGTGCATGTGTGCATGTGCACCTGTGTGCCTGTGTGGTAATATCGTGTACACATTTGTAAACTGTGTTTCCTATCTTCCTCTCACAGGTTCTGATGTTTCTCTGGTGGAGTGCAGCAGGGAACCTGAAGCCACTGCTGGGGATAGTGCTAATGATGATACATGTGTAATGGCACAGGGAGGTGTGACAGGGTCTGTCGTTGGTCATCCAATTGACACTACACAGCAGTCAACCCCATCAATGCGCACAGTCATCCTGCCGATACATCCATTGTCACCAATGTCCTTAGCTGAGGGACAGCATACAGTGGGCATTGACCATGGTAGTGTGGTATCATTGGCACATGCATCCTCTCACAGCAGCCATGGCCAGATTCCCGAAATGGTACCACACAGGCAGATGTCCAGGGGTTTTCGTGGGAGCATCCGTGGTCGTACTGCCCCTGTCAGACATGCCCACAGAGGTCTATCAACCTCAGCTATGTTCCGGGCTGTAATGCAGGCACAGGCACGTATGGAACGGTACACCAGACAGGGTCTGAGGGAGCTTAGAGCACATCACACTGCTATGAATGACACTATGCGTGACATTGCGTCTGCCATCCGTAACATCAGCGAGGTCATTGATAGACGTTGGGGGGACACATTAGATCTATTCCACAACTACATGTCCAGGAGCCAGGACACTGCAGGACAGTTGAGGCATCGACGTGGACGTATGCCAGCAACAATATCAGCTGGAAGTCGTTGCGGACGACAACAAACCCGCAGCCGCTCCCATAGTGCCAGTACCAGCCCCAGCAATGCTGGGTCTGTGCTGTCATTAGACCATCCTAGAAGACCACGTGCACATGGCTCTGGACAGTCCCAGCAGGGACATGTGTCTAGTCAACAACCCACTGCTTCTGATGACAGTACCCAGTCTGGCTTAGTACCTGATACTGTCCGTAGCACCCCTGCCAGGCACAGGTACCATGTCCGTGGCCAGAGACAGTGATCTGTATGACCTGGTAGGTACAGTGTGTGGCTGTCCACAAACACCCGTATATGGCAGCCACATAGTGGAACTGTGTGCATGCATACACTCACACACACATAATGCTAACACCTAGGGCTAACACATACACACACACATCACAGCAACATTGCCCCATCTTGTACTGTTGTCCCTCACTAACACACACACACATACATGTTGATTGGATGTGTCAATGGCAGACTCTGGCAAACCAAGTACACACCCTGTGCGTATGATGAAAGTGTGCCACCTACTGCCATCTGTAACATTGATGCTGGAACAGGATAGCATGGTACTGATGCACAGGGTGACTACATAGCACTGTAGTAATATAATCATGTTGTTAACAGTACAGTGTAATGATATTGTTGTGGGTATATTGGAGCATGCATGATGCATTAACTATGTTTGTCATTGCAGTTTTGTATACATGAGTGTTAATTCCCAAAGTCTACTGTCTGCACATGTGCCATACGGCTGTTGTGTGTACCTGTGCCTGCATGTGGTGGGGTGTGGACAGTACAAGTGTGATGTTTGCATCACCAATTTGCAGGTGTACATTTCTGTACATGGTCAGCATGGAACATGACATGGTTTGACAGTATGCTGTGGGTGATATGGATTCCACATGTCAATGGTCTGCATTCTGGTAGTATACACAGCTTACATAGCCTGACATTCAGTGGTCATTACAGGGTGTCTCCTCAACTGATATACAGATCTAGGAACCTGGTGTCATTGATATCCCTGCAGTACTACACTATACCAGTAGCCATTGTTACTGAGCCCCACACATCCCTGGGAACAATACCCTTTGGCATATAGCAGTCTCACGTACATGCCAACACACTACAGATATGTCCATCCACGACTGCAAATACATACAGTGGCCTACAATGCATTCTACACATGACACACCTAACCACCACAAGGGTATCATATGGACAGATACCTGTTGTCCAAGCCATGCTATATTGCTGTAACGCAACTGTGGCATTGTCATAGGCATGTAGTTAACATAGTATTCCAACAGTACCATGTAGGTGGTAGCACCCATCATGTAGAACTGGTAATGGTGTGTACATGTGGACAGGTGTTATCCTGTCTATCCTGTGATATTCACATTTCCAAAGGTATTCTGCAGTCTCTTGGTGTATCACCTAAGCAAGAAGGTGTCTGTATGCATATTGGCAACAGTTGCCATGCACCTACACTGGATGGCCATCACTCACAGACTTTGCTGTGTTTTAACATGTCTGACATATACTCCAGGCATGCACCGTCACCCACATTAATCTATCAAAGCTTTCATGGGTGTGTGTCACATAGTTGGCCTAGGACACAGATCACTGCAGTAGCCTGCATTGTCACCAGCATACATGTATGGCCTAAGGTCTGGTAAGCTGTGGCACATGGCGGCAAAGGTAACAACTGTATTCATATGGGGCAGGCTTCACACATAGGAACTATTAAAGGTCACAGGTACATATCTGTATGTGGCAAACACATACCTGATGTGTGCATGGCAATTACTGTAATAATAATATGTCATACAATAATAAAAGCAAAACACACAACGCATTTTCAAACTGTGTGACAAATGCACATATGGCATTTGTAGGATTCAAACCCTTACCTATGTAGGTTATGGCATTTGAGAGAAATGCATTAGCACAGTGTGCTATTTGCATAACTGCATGATTCCCCTTCTCCTGCTGTATTTATAGGGTGCTGACATCATCAGTCTTTCCAAAGAAGAATTACATCTTTTAGTGTGTTATCCCTGTCTTCAAAAAGGGCCATTTTTTTTCACAGAGAATTGCATACACACACACTGTTTGCAGGATTCAAACCCCTACCTAAGGTATGTTATGATACTTGAGAGAGACGCATTAGTGCAGCGCGCTATTCGCATTACTGAACGCGCATCCTATATTTATAGGGCGCTGACATCATCAGTCTTTCCAAAGAAGAATTACATCTTTTAGTGTGTTATCCCTGTCTTCAAAAAGGCCATTCCTTTCACAGAGAATTGCATATATATATATATATATATATATATATATATATATATATATATATACACACACACACACACACACAGCATTTGCAGGATTCAAACCCCTACTTAAGTATGTTATGATACTTGAGAGAGATGCATTAATGCAGTGCGCTATTTGCATTACTGGAAATTTCCCTTCTCCTGCTGTATTTATAGGGTGCTGACATCATACTTCTTTCTAAAGAAGAATGTACATCTGTAACTATCCCTCACTATGGGGGATAACAATATCTGTGCATTCACAGACACCTAGTTCAGGGTCACATATGCACACTGGCACTGCCAGGTTATGTTCTATACCATGCTTCATGACCACAGGACTTGTGACACAGAACACAAGTAGGGGGTGTATCCATATACATCACAGATACACACACCTCTGGGTTGGTCCCACTGCATTAAGCATGACAGGCCATACATATACACCTACCATTGTGCAAAACTGCCTTTTGGTTTGGTGTGTAGTTCAGACCACCCCCCATACCCAGTAACCACACTTGGCTTTCCTGGGAACAGTGTATGATATGAAGGTCTTCACACACACCATTATAGTGGTTGACTTCAGGTACACAAATATTGACTGGGGATACTACTCAAGCCCTCAACAACATCACCCTACAGCCACTACAATTTGTGAATCCATGTGCTATGGCACAACCAGTCACCACATCCACTAGGGGCACTACATATTGGACTTGATCATCACCAACATGGGGACTGTATGTTCCACACCAGAGGTAGAACCGTCATTGTTAAGATCAGACCTTAATCAACTTTTCCTGGACATCCATATCCCGTCCCCACCCCCAGCCAAGAAAATCACTGTAAAGAATTTCTCAAAAGCAGACTTTGCACTTGTGAAGACTGGGGTGGAATACTTCAAAGGCCCCATGCTGGAGGTTAATACAGACCAATCTGCAGAATGCTTTACAAACGCATTGTATGAGCACCTGCAGGTATGCATCGATCATGCTATCCCACATAAAACCATGACTCCTCCAAAACAGGAGACCTGTCTGGTTGACTCCAGCCATATATAAGCTGTACAACAGAAGGAGGAAGCTACTACATAACCGAGCAATATCCCACAGACCCAGATAGATCATTACCTCTCCTTTGCTAATCACATTGACAGAGAGTCATTGCTAAGAGCTTTGTATAGCCCTCCTTCTCACATGGGTGTTTGCATGTAGATCATGGGGGTCATTGTGGCCCTCTACTACTCACTCATCAGGCCCATGTTTGACTACAATGCCCCTTTTAGGGTGTGCCTTACCCAACACCTGCGGCAACTACAGTGAACACAGCAGTACCTCCCCAAGAGAATCATGGGCTACACACAGATGTCCTATGCATCTCAGCTAAAGGACCTTCAGCTCTACTCAGTTGCTTAATGCCTACTCAGAGGTAATCTATGTCTGACGTACACAGCCATTTCAAACCCAGAAGTAATAGACATGCTCCACCTCATAACATCCAAGACCTTTACAGCTACACACTCCAGGGACAGAAACCTCAGCACAAACATAAATAGGACATGTTGCAGGGACAGATTCATTACCCAGAGGCTCCCCTCACTCTGGAATTGAATCCCAATTAAAGTTAGACATAGCCCCTTGCCAACCCTCTTCCAGCAAAATACAGCCGCATGGATGGGAAATTGCAAATTCTCCCCTGGGATCTACACTGTGTCCCTGCTTGACAGAGGCACAGCAAACTAGCCTTAAAGGGTGCCTTCTGTGACCTACTTTACAAAGGCAAAGTAGGCTACTCTACTGGGTAGGCAGATGCCAAATACACTCTGCCTAGGCTTATGAATTCCCTAGGGCAGACAGCCTAGTATTGACCTCTGCACCTATGTTTATGTTCGGGATGCACAATATTTGTTGCTGCTACTGTTTGCAGGTCTTTATTGCCATAGCTTTCCCAGTTTCTATGAACAACTTGTGTATCTGCGTAACATGTTTGATCATGACAGGGTTCCAGTATATTAATATATGTGTCTGTTGTCATTTAACTGTGTGCACAGGGCAGATTGCTGGATCGTGGGAGGTTCCTGGCTTAACACATACAACTGCCAGATATGTGTGACTGACTGCTATACTCAGACATGGCCTAAGTGTGTGAGCATGCCCAGTTCAGGCTTTCCATGGTTTGCTGCCTGACATATATGTCTCATTTATCCAAGAGTGTGAGCATGCCCAGTGTGACCTTTCCATATGTTGTGATCTGAAGTCCACTACATTTGTGGTTGTGTGTGAACATGACCAATATTGACATTAATACTGTGTGTGTTGGACGTCATGTTGTGTTCTTACTGCCAGACTCCTTTGAGTCATAACTCAACAGGGATTATGCTGTGCCTGCAGGGTTTTCATGGGATAGTTTGCAAAGACTTGGCAACATTCTCTCATACTGGCTGAATACTGCAATACTGTCATGGTGTAGTGGTTTAGTACTTTCACTATGGTGCATAGTATCATGGGTTTCAGTCCCATCACTGCTGTAAATGCTCATACTGAGCAGGCCACACTAGTTAAGGGCCAGTTGGGCAACTATGAGCATGTTGCATTTTGTTCAGCTATGGCCTACTTAAACCAGGCTTGTCTGACATTGCTGTGTATTCACCAGCTTGGGTGGACATTGCCAAACATTACTCCACATTGACCACAGTTGTACTAGTTGGTGTGTGTGATTCTGTTCATAGGTTCATACTAGGCTATCTGCCCTATAGCATTTATAATCCTAGCCAGAATGTGTTTGGCTTTCAACACACATTGTAAATGGAGTTTGCCAAGACATTTTTCAAAGTTAGTATACTGTGCCTCTGGCTAACAGTGACATAGAAGTGATACCCAGGGTAAACCTACAATCTCCCATACACTCATCAGGATTCCTCTTGAAGACAGTCAATGAGGGAATCTGGATAACCTGTAGTGGGAGTTTACTCAAGAGTGGGGGGAGCCTCTGGGTTATGAAACTGTCACTCCAGCATGTCCTATTTATTTCAGTCCTGAGGTTCAGGTCTCTTGAGCATGTAGCTTGATGGGATTCTGATTTTCCAAGGTGCGGCATGCCTATTGATTCCAGGTTGGACATGGCTTTATACATCAGGCACAGATCACCTCTGGGTAGGTGGTATGCCACTGAGTGGAGCTGCAGTTTCTTTAACCGGGCAGTGAATGGCATGTGTTTGAGCCCTTTGATCCTCTTGGTGAGGTACTTTTGTGGTCTTTCCAGCTGCTGCAGGTGTCTGAGAAGGTACATCCTACAAGGGGCATTGTACTCAATTATGGGCCTGATGAGGGATGAGTTAAGAGGCACAATGACCTCTCCTGATGTAGATGTGAATACCTTCATGATTAGGTGGGCTATATGAAATGTTTCTCAGAACACTTTGGCCACATGGTTGTCGAATGTGAGATTGCTATCGACTTGGGTCCCCAGGTCCCTTATCACTTCTTCCTTACTTAATGGGTTACCACATATATAGTAATTTGTGGGCACTTAGTTTTTGACAAAGGGGAGGACTATACACTGTTTTGCGTTTAGCTTGAGGACATGGCTGTGGCACCAGTTGTCTGTTCCTATGAGGCCCTTTTGTAGGATGCTTGTGTCAGCTGGAGGGTCAATTATGGCACCCAGTTTGCAGTCATCTACAAACTTGTTCACCAACAGTCATTCTGTGTTGGCCTGCACCTCTGAGAAATATATACCAAACAAGGGAGGCCGTAGGACTGAGTCTTGTGGGATGTCACTTGTTGCTGGTTTGTGGTCTGACATGGCTCCAGCATTTCAGACCATGTGGGTTCTGTGCTTGAGCCAGTTTGCAACCCATGTAGTGATATATGGGTTTCTATCGAAGCTAGTGATCCTATCTATGATAACCTAGTGGGGTACTGTATGGAAGGTTTTTGTGGGGTCCAGGTAGGCTGTGTGGACCACCATCCCCTCGTCAATGCCCTTGGTGAATGTTTCAAATGACTCAACCAGGTTTAAGAGGCAGGATCTGCCACTAACAAAGCCAAAATGGGTAGGATTCAGTGTCTGTGTGTCCCCAATATGTTTATTTCTCTGGTCCATGATGATCCTTTCCATAGCTTTGCAGACCAAGCTAGTCAGGCTCCTGGGGCGATTGTTTGCAGTATCTGTTGAGGCACCACCTTTGTGGAGAGGGTCCACTGTTGCTGTACACTGCTCTTTGGGTACATATCCTGTGTTAAGGCTGAGATTGAACAGTGGTTTTATGTGTGTGTTCAATTCTTCTTGGGGTTCATGTTGGACACAGCCCAGGACACCGTCTGGTCCCATTGATGCTGTATGTTTTGCTTTGGAGAGGCTGGCTGTTACCTGAGCATCTGCGATGTCAGGGGGGCCAGCACTCTGCTGGGATAGATATTTGCCCTTTTGGTGGGGAGACGGGGGAGAAGTTTGCACTGAACCTGCCAGCTTGGATGTTGGCAATGTCTGTGGGTTTGGTGTATTGTTTGTCATTTTGGACTAATTCTGAGCATATCTGGGGATTCCCACAGAGGTTCCTACAATAAGTAAAGAATGCCTTGTGATTATCCTTTGTGTCCTGTACAATTTTTATCTCACAGATGGCCTTAGACAATTTTATGTGTGGACATTGTTTTTCAATAATACTGGTCAGAAATGCCTTCCCTTTTTGTGATTTGGATCTATCATATAGTAGCTTCCTCCTTGTATTGTGTGGGTTGTTTATGGCTGGGGTCCACCAAACAGGATGCCTGCCTTTGGAGGATTGGGTGTTGGTTTTATTTGGGATTGCATGATCCATGCATTCCTGAAGGTGTTTATAGAATGCGTTTATAAAGGGTTATGAGGTCTGGCCCATATTTTCCACAGACATAGGGGCTGTGAAGGATTCCACCTCATTTTTGAGGAGTGTGACATATGCTTTAGTGAAAAATTTTCACTGTGCTTTTCTGGCCATGGGCTGGGGTGGGGATGTTAATATCCAGTGAGATTACTGTCTGGTGTGATCTTACCAGTGAGGGATACACTTCTGGTCTTGGGCATAGAGTCCACATGTTGGTGATGATCAGGTCCAGTATGTTTTCCCCTCTTGTGGGAGTGGTAGCAAGTTGTTCCATAGCATTTTGGTTTATAAATTATGGGAACCTTTGAGCTAGGGTGTTGGAGCTAGGGTAATGCTCCCAGTGTATGTTTGGGTAGTTGAAGCCACCCAATATAATGGTGTTTGGGGAGACCTTCATATTTTCATGTGTTCTCCAGTCGGCCAAGTGTGGTTCCTGGGATTAGGAGGGTGGTCTGTAGCACGCTATGAACTGGAAGGCGGTTTTACCCACTGTTAGTTACACATGGGTAGTCTTTGATGCTTCATGCTGCGCCACCGACCTGGGGGTGTAGTTATCTTTGGCAAATATTGATACTCACCCTCCTTTTGTAGTTTGACCCATGTTTTGCAGCTGTAAAGCATGTTATGAGGTGTACCTGTGAATGCTAGGGTGCTCTTGGGAGCCTTGAACCAGGTTTTTGTTACTGCACAGATATGAACATTCTCCATGCTGAGGAGAGTGTGGAGTGCATGCATCTTGCAGTTTAGACTTCTGGCATTGAGTAGCATTACTTATATTCTCTTATCCCTTGTGATACCTATGGAGTTGGGTTTGTCTTTTGAGCCTTACCTAAAAAAGGCAGTATGGGGGTGAGAAGAGCCTTTGGCAATATCCAATAGGCCACAGGTGATAGGTGAAATCCATCCCTAGCAAAGCATCATGTCTTGTCGAGCATCTCATCCCAGGCTGACAGGCATTGAATCCCCTTTCACTGACACCAATACTTAAGCCAATTGTTGTAATTGATCATCTTGTCTTCATATTGTGGCCTCATGTTTGGTGAGGGTAGGATGCTACTGAAGGTCATCAAGTTTGCATATATGACATGGTGGTAAATGCTGTTCAGCACTACCTTACATTGCTTAACACATGGCAATCATGCCTCAGGTGGTGCTGCAGGGCTGCCTATCTCGGATGCACATACTGCACTCCCTACACATGTTTGGGAACAGGTAATGTCAAGTTAGGCATCCCTTTTACTATATGTGGGAGTCAGAGAGAGGTAACATTTCCAGGGTTCCTACTGAGCCAGTGTATGTGCTATGCATTGCCTCTTTGCCAAGGCCAAGGCATACTGGGCATGCCTCCTTCTGCCTACTGGTGCAGGCTCAGGTTGTTCCTCCTCCGAGTCATGCTCTGCCTGTGATGGCCTTGGCACTGGTGGGGGGCTGTTTGGCCCATGCCTATACTGGTCCTGCTGCAGCTGTTTTTGCAGAATCATATTATGTAGCATAGCACATACCATGACAATTTGGGTACATGTAGTTGGTGAGTATTGCAAGGCTCCACCAGATGTGTCCAGGCATCGGAACTGTGACTTGAACAACCCAAACACATGCTCCATTACATTTTGTGTTTGTGCGTGTGCCTCATTACAGCATTCTTGTTCAGGTGTGTGTGCGTTTCTGATGGGTGTCATCAGCCACGGCTTCAGTGCATAGCCAGCATCTCCCACTAAGTGACCATGTGGGATGTCCCCATTGGCAAATGTCTGGTACAGCTGCGTCAGATGCTAGATATGGGAATCATGGTAGCTTCCATGGCAGCCAGCACACACATTCATTATTATGCCCTGGGCATCACACATGACCTGGCAGTTGATGGAGTGGAAGCCCTTGCGGTTAATGTAGGCCCTACCCCACTCACCAGCTTTGATACTTATATGCGTGCAGTCTATTGCACCCACTACCTCAGGGTATTCTGCTATTTGCTGGAAGAGAAGCATATTGCTGGCCAATACCTCACGGGAATTGGGGAAATATACATGATCACTGACATGTGCTGACATGGCATCCAGGAACTGGTGCAGTACCCTGGATGCTGATGCCTGTGATATCCCCATCATATCACCAGTTGGACTCTGAAAGGTACCTGTTGCTAGTATTCTTAGGCCAACACATACCTTGGTTTCCACTGGGATGGGTTCCCCTCTGTTGGTTCTGTGTGTGAGGCGTGGCCTGCACAGCTCAACAATTTGCTGCAGGAGGTCTCTGTCCACTCTATAGCACTCCACTATCTCCAGCTCATGTAACCCCTGGTAGGTGACCCTGGGCCTGTACACTCTTCTCCATCTCCTCACTGTGGGTTGTCCGGCAGCATTTGCATTGTCACCACCCTCAGCATGCTGCATATGTCACCTTACAACAGCAATGGCAGCCCCTAGCATTTTTTGTCTGAGTGAAGATTTTTCAGTTTTCACTTCTAGTAGCTTACTCCAGTGTTGCGTTGTCTCTTGAGAGAAACAAACTGCACTGTTGTTTGCAGAGTTTTAAGTGCCTGGCTGGGCTAATGTTCTGCCTGTGTAATAGCCTGATTCTGATTGTTTTCACCTGCTAGCTCTACTAGTATTCCCTGGTAGCTTCCTACTATTTGTTGTACTTCCTTTTTCCTTTCTGTTTCCTCAGGGGGGAGCGACGCGCATACAAGTGCAAACATGCTCACAGCAGCTCACACGCGTGCACACATGCTTAGACAGACTAAAACTTGCTTATTCGGGTTAAAACGTGCGCGCACCAGTGCAAACAAGCTTACAGGTCTTTAAACAGCCTTATACATGCTTACTCCAGCTTAAACGCATGCACTCACGCTTTCACGCGCGCAGTCTGTCTTACTCGAGTTTACAGGCACACGTGCGCATATCCGCCCAGTAAGAAACTTTGGTGTTATCCACAGTATACACCTTCCATTTCTTGGCTTTCCCTGGCCTACCTGTTGACACACCTCTTTCCATGATGTCTAACTGACACCTAACACACGCCACTGTCCTCCAATGAGCTGCACTACTTTCATACATACCCCCTTGTGATGTCACCTATCTCCTACTCTGTTCCTCCCCATATCCAACTCCTACACTCCACTGACAGTGCTCATTTGCTATGTAAAAGTGTGATTCACTATCCTAACACTCATTTACATAGGATTGCCTACTAATGCTTGGTTACATGTCTTAGACTGGGCTTCTCCCCTTAGCAACCCCTACTCGGTGGCCATGTTATCTTCAGCCTGCTATTCCCTTACATTGTAATTTCACAGTTGTCATAAATTCCATGTTTGTGGCTTTTATTGCCTTATTTTATGATTTTTATAGCACAGCCCATTTGTGCGGCGCTGTGCTACGCTTAAACATCGGAAATTGGCGGAATAAAAAATATTATTTTAATTTTGCATCAGGGAAACTTATTAATGGCCATATATTTGGTCATTGGCATGCTTCCTCAACCATATGCAACCTTTATTTGGAGCTGACAAGGCTCCATTGTGCTATCTGCAGAACGGTACTCAGTTGTCAACTGAGTACATTTCTGCAGCTAACACATGTCCTACTCAGACAGGTTTCTGCTTCCTGGATCGCAAATTTACCTCATCTGCATGCCTTTCGGCTGCATGTGAGGTAATTTGCATATCACAGCCCTCTCCATGTAGGAGACGTGTTAGGAGCTATCTTACACACCCCTACAGGCTGTTCCTGGATCGCTCGTCAGACATGATGGCTGCATGGAGTCTTACTCTACTCGTAGACTCTGTGCAAGCCATCGTGAATCCGGCCCAATGTTAAAAACTTGTACAATCCCCAAAACTTCACATTAAGAAGGGAAATATATGTGTCATTGAACAGCAATACATCATTATTTGGTAATTAATACATAAAAATACATGAAAAATATATAATATATATAAATATGACTCTTTCTTATTTCTGCACTCTCCGTTTTTTAAGTAAGGGTTTGATAGATGCCCTTTCATTCAGCCCTTTTCCCCTGTTGGCTCTAAGAATAATAATCCAATTTGTCTCCCTATGTTCAGTGTGGTTTCTGATGTCACCTTCTCTAATATGTGGTGTAACAACCTCTAAAACCTGGAAGTTGAACCTATGTGTATCCCCTGTCTGTGTAACATGTTTTGAGAGTGCATTATGATCTGTCTTTTTCCTAACATTATACATGTGTTCTCTTATCCTGTATCTGAAGACCCTATTGGTCTTCCTAACATAAAACGAGTGACAGGCTTCACATTCCACTAGATATAGCACATTAGATGTCATACAAGTGGCTGTGGCATGGAACACAAACTCCCTCTGAAGATCCGGATGAAAGAATGTATCTGATGTATTAATCAACGAGCAAAAATTACATTTACCACAGGGATGTGTGGAACATTCTTCATTTTTAAAATCATTAGTCCCTTTATCATAGCAAAGATGTCTTTTTAGATTCTTCCTATTCTTATACAAGAATCTTGGTTTTTCACCTACCAACTCACTGATTCCTGTGTCTACCTTTAAAACAGACCAATTTTTACTAAAAATCTCTACCAAGTTTTTATTATCATTGGTAAAGAAAAGGGGTATTTTAAGATAGTTGTTACTAATAATACTTTCCTTTTCCACTGTTCTAATGACTTCCTTATGTGGCCCAAAATACGGTGCCGCTACATCCTCCCTTAATGTACTGATCTCCGACAAGTTCTGCTTGATCTCACTCTGATTATATCCTCTCCCTATAAGTCTGGATTCCAGATTCTTCATTTCATTCTGGAACCCTCTTCATACAAAGGGTCCAGCCTGGATGCCCTCATACCTTGGCCTTTTATCAGATTCTGAAAAATATAACTGGGATGCATACTTGATCTGGCTAATAGGGAATTCCTATAAC
This sequence comes from Protopterus annectens, assembly GCF_019279795.1. NCBI lineage: Eukaryota > Metazoa > Chordata > Ceratodontiformes > Protopteridae > Protopterus > Protopterus annectens. The sequence goes on along the minus strand of NC_056731.1, from coordinate 125,183,213 downwards.
ATGTTTTTCAAAAGACCCCTGTATTAATAAGGCCATTGTCCAACTTTTCAATATAGAGATCTAAGTACTCTATATGAGAATATGCCATGTAATAGTAAATCTCAAGCACTCAGTAAGTCCGTTCATCATTTTATGAAACTCACATAACTGAACATGACTTCCTTTCCATAAGAGAAACAAGTCATCGACAAAACGTCAATAAAAAATGACTCAAGATAGTGAGGTACATACAAATTGGTTTAAAAAGTCCATTGCACATGTGGGAGAAGCAGACAAATGTAGCTTTTGTAAAACAGAATTGGAAACAGTTGCACACCTCATTGTGACATACTAATGGAAGAAGGACTATATAGTGAAAGACATAATAATGTGGCAAGAATATTGCACTGGAGATTGTGCAAACATTATGATACTGAAGTGGCTGAAAAACACTGGAAACATGAGCAACAAAGTATCATAGAAAATGATGACATCTACATCATACAGGATCACCCATTACCAACAATTCAAAAGATAGATGCTAGAAAAATGGATACAGTGGTCCATGAACAGAAGACAAAAGTAGCATTGATCATTGAAATTGCCACACGCAGTGACTACAGTGTCTTTTGTACAGAGAGACACAAAGTCATAAAATATCAGGATTTGCAGGCAGAAATTAGAGCAGTGTGGAAGAAAAATACCCAGACAGTTTCAAAACTAGTAGGAGCAACGGGACTTATAAAAAAAGAATCTACAATCGTATTTAGATATGTAGCAAATGCATGTAACTCCATATGAATTGCAGAAGAAGTCATTACTGGGCACAATGCAGGTGCTGCGCTGAGCACTACTGACTTACAGCAAAGGCTGAAACAATACTAATATCATGAATTTTAATTGTACTTTGACTTAGGAATGGGGTCCATTCCTGTCATGGTATTAGAAACCCAAAAAATTTGGAGAAATTAAAAAAGGTAAGCACCTGTCCCCAGTCCTCCAGCCGCCTCAGTAAAGAGATCTATATCTGTCAAAGACATCCACTCTTCTTTCCAGAAAGACACTCCATTAAATTGTTGGAGAAACTCTAACCAAATGAGCATGTCTTTTTTAACTTGCTTGCAACTCTCACCCAATTATTCTTCTGCTTTACCCCTACTAGCAAGTTAGCCAACAGCCTTATAAAGGTCCCCCCTGGTCTAACCACTTCTGATTCTGCATCAACCTTCAAGCCCAGGAATTTAAGTACTTTGGATTTGCTAGATGTTTGACAATGCTATCTCCAGCTCAGCACAGAGTTGTTCAGACAACTTCATACCTATCTCTTACCATCACCAACCAGCAGAAAGCCATCTAAATAATGGGTTGCTTGCCTGCTGTTGCTAAAGCCAATGCAGCTCTTTTCTAATTTTTTAAAGCAGAACACATCACTGCACAGCCCATATGCATGGCTTAGTCAGAATAAAATTTCTTGCAGCTTTATACCCAAAACCAGCCAGTCTTGCTCCTTCACCAGAAGCAACGTTGTTGTTGTGTCTTTTTAGGGGTCGCCACAGCGGAACTTCGGTCCGCTAATGTTTGGTAGTGGATTCACCAGAAGCAATATGAATGTTAATTCTATGTCCAGTTCAGCCAACCAATAATTACCTCATGATTTAATCACATTCACTGCCTTATCTAAGAATGTATACTGCTTCGTGGTGTCATCCTTGTAGTATGGGTATTGACTGAAATGTCCTCAGGGAATGAAAATTATGTATGAGGCAATATCAAGTTATTGATAAACTCACCAAACTAGACATCAATCCCTATATCACTATTTGGGTTGCAAATTTGCTCACAGATAGAAACCACAGTGTGAAAGTAGCGGACTCCAAGTCAGACTGCCGATCAGTCATGAGTGGAGTCCCACAGGAATCAGTCCTGGGTCCTCTTCTGTTTGAAATCTACTTCTCAGAAGTCCAGGCCAACATGGAGGGACTCTGGCTGACCAAGTTCGCAAAGGACTGCAAGCTGGGAGCCATTTCAAATCTAGGTGCTTAGGATTTCCCTTTCTCTTCCCCCCTTGGCTGACCTTGTGTGACTCAGTTTGACCTCTATATTTTCCTACACTAGCATACTGCAGCTCCTGCATAACAGTATCTACAGATTTGCAATTGGCCACCACAACAAAAACAGTTTCTCCCAGCAATTGATCAGATTGAACTCTCCATTTACCTACACTGCCATACTGTAGCTCCTGCATAACGGTGTCTACAGGATTGCAATTGGCCACCACAACAAAAACTGTTTCTCCCAGCAATTAATCAGAGTAGGTTACACATGTAAAAAGCATTTGTTAAGCTTTGTCTTACAGTGCTGTGTAGTTAAGCAAGTCACGATTTTGGTCAGCCATAGGGCTTTTTTCTACTTGAGTGTTTGCCTCCTAAAGTACACTGACTCTTACATTTGTCTATCTGACTCTAATTTTCACAGGTATACCTTGTACCTTTTTGGCTTTCTAACACTCAGACATAGATTCCCGTTGAAAGTTTTACTTATTTGTCTGACATTTGAACACGTAACCCTTGTAAAATTCCTCAAAATTGTATACTGCTGGCCTATCTTTCCTGCTAAACATAAGTAAAATTAAAGTGGTGAGTGCAAGTAACATTAAAGTGCTGAGTTAGATTTTAGGCCTTTACATTCAACTTACCTCTGCTGTGGTGTCTTGGGTCAATCAAGGTATGCCTCTAACCACTCCCACTGCCTTTTCTTTTTCCCCACCCCCCTCTTTCCTCAACAGGTTAAACTGCTACAAGTTAGTACAGGCATTGGTTCATCCCTGCTCCGCTTGATATCACCAGTCCTCTAACTCTACTTTTCCTTCTACCCAAGTTTCAAGTCTCATCCAGTAGGTATGCTATCAACCAAAATGGTCTTATTAACTCTACTTCTACCCGTGTTACTCATCCCATATCTCCTAACCACCTACAAATGTCAGTGTCCCCCAGGTTTCCACTACCCTAAATTCCAAACATCCATCCCATCTACAACAGATAATAATGCACCCTTAACTCACTCCCTTCATGCTTACCTCCTTAACCCCTAAATACTACCATCTTACTAGACCTAGTTACATTAGTCCTAAAACTAGACACTATTACAAAACTTTATTCAAAATCTTAAAACTCATACTCAGGATACACTACAACCTCACAAAGGACGGCAATATCCACCCAAACCCTGGTCCATCCCCACCTGTTGACCCTAATCCCCTACTATATCCCCTACCACCATAGCTCCAACAAATAGACCTCCTAACTCACTGCTGGCCTGCCATCTAAACATTAGGAGCATAAATAACAAATCTCAGAACCTGCATGCCCTCTTAGCTGTTCATTCCCCAGATATATTTTGCCTAACATGGCTAAAGCCTACCACCAAGCACCACGAGATTCTGCCACCAGGGTACAATATGTTTCGACTAGACCATACCACCAGAAAGGTTGGTGGGGTAGCCATAGTTTACAAGTCTACCCAATCTGTCAGCATAGACACCCAACAAGCACCCCAGTTCAATAATGCTAAAATTCTTATCTCAAAACTATAAATTAATAAAAACAAAAATGTAAACATTGTCTGTGTCTACATTCCCCCAGGGAGGAACACAGAAACCTTAGAAGACTTATTATATTGTTTACCCAATAACTACTCCCAAGAAACAATTGTTCTTGGGGATTTCAACATTGACTGGAACACTTGCTCTTGTAAAATCCCCACAAGCCACATAAACCTCTATGGATTTACTCAAATCATAACCTCCCCCACCAGGACAGGAAAACCAAATAACAAGGAAAGTACCCTAGACTGGATACTCGTCAATGCCTATCTTCAATCCTATAAATCAGGCACTTTGCCTGATGACCTAAGTGGACCACTGTCTCACCTATGTAATCAAGCTCAAAGTAGACTGCTCCTACCAACCTACCTATAGAACATTAAGAAACAAGAATTTCATTCTCACCAAGTTTCAGAATGAACTTAATGCATGCAACTGGTCAGTACTAAAAAGTCTCCCCCTAGATGAAGCAGTAGCATACTTTAACACCAAATTCCTTGCTATTTTAACTCCCATGCTCTCAGCAACTCTATTAGAACCAAAGCTAATATTGCAGCATGGCTTTCTAAGGATACCAAAACCAAAATTTCACTCAAAAACAAAGCATAGGCCATCTACTGAAAAACAAAAGCCCCACTTGATCAACTAAGATTCAGACAGCTAAGGAATGACACCAAAAAATCCATAACCTTAGACAAAAAGAACCACTACTACCATCTACAGCAAAAACACCAAAACAAACCTCAAAAGTTCTGGGCAGGAATAAGCAAACTACTCCACCCAAGGCCAAACCGCCACTCAACCCCCCTCAGCTTCCCAACAGAAATCCCCAGTAGACTTTGCTAATAACTTCAACAGCTTCTTCACAGAGATTATCTAGTCTCTATCCAGCCAACTCTTTCCCAATGGCTCTAATTCTAATGCAGCCACACCCAGTATCCAAACATACTTTACCTTCCAACCTGTTCCTACTCAACTTATTCATGCCCTACTTAAGAAACTAACACCAACCACCCTGGCTGCCGACCTCATCCCAGCAGACTATCTGCAAAAGGCTGCTGACACCATAGCATACCCCATCTCAATCTTGATCAACAGAGCTATATCTGAAGCTACTGTACCCACTATATTGAAAATCTCCCATGTCAAACATCTCCATAAAGGAGGCAGTTCCACTGAACTTTCAAACTTTAGATCCATAGCTATTTTGTCACCTCTATCTAAAATTATGGAGAAGTGTGTACACAAACAGCTCATGCACTACCTTACACAGAACAAGCTGTTGTCCAACTTTCAGCATTGCTTTAAGCCACACCGCAGTACTACTTCTGCCCTCCTCTCTTTCTCCAACTTCATTAACCACAACTGGAATAATAACAAACTATCATAGGTTCATAGGTAGGTACTAGGCTATTGGCCCTAGGGCCTACACAAACCTAGCCAAAAAGGTACCCTGGCTTTTGCCACCCAAGAAAATTATTTTCCTGTGCCCCATCAAGCAGAACCACAGAAGTGATCCCTGGGGTGAATTTCCAATTACCCATCCAATTATCAAGATTTTTCTTAAAGAGTGCTAATGAGGAGCTCTGTTTGACATAGATAGGTAGTCTGTTCCAGAGTATGGGAAGTCTCTGGGACAGGAATCTATCCCTCTAGCATGTTCTGTTTATTGTGGTGACAAGGTTTAGGTCCCTAGAGCATGTAGCTCAGAGGGATTGGGATTTCTTTAAGTGAAGCATGTCCATCAGCTCTGGGTTTGACACAGCTTTGTATATTAGGCAGAGATCGCCTCTGAGTAGGCGATATACGACGGAGTAAAGCTGGAGTTGTTTGAGTCGGTCTGCATAAGGCATCTCTTTGAGGTCAGTAATCCTCTTTGTGAGGTATTTTTGCGGCCTTTCCAGTTGTTGTAGATGTCTTGTGAGGTACATACCAAAAGGGGCATTGTACTCTATAATGGGTCTAATGAGTGATGAGTAGAGGGAACAATGACCTCTTTTTTTCTGGATGAGAAACCTTTTGTGATGAGGTGTGCCATGTAAAAGGATTTCTTAACCACTGTGGTGACGTGATTATCAAAGGAGAGACTACTGTCCACCTGGGTCCCAAGGTCTCTTATCACACTTTCGGTGTTAAGTAGACTACCGCCTATGTGGTGGTTCATGAGTACATAGTTTTTACCAAAGGGGATGACAATGCACTTTTTGGCATTGAGCTTGAGACCATGGCTTTGACACCAGGCATCTGTCTAAGTGAGGCCCTTTTGTAGGATGTCCACATCGTTAGGAGTTTCGATTATGGCTCCTAGTTTGCAGTCATGTGTGAATTTAGTTAGCCAAAGACCTTCTGTGCTAGCCTGTACTTCAGAGAAGTAGATACCAAACAGAAGGAGACCCAGTACTGAACCCTGTGGTACTCCACTTGTCATGGTCTGAAGTCTGATTTGGAGTCTGCTACTTTCACAGTGTGGGTTCTGTCAGTAAGCCAGTTGGCAACCCATCTTGTGAGATAGGGATTTATACCTAGTTTAGTGAGTTTATCTATAATTCCATAGTGGGGGGTGGTGTTGAATGCCTTGGCGAGATCTAGATAGGCTGTGTGAACCACCTTACCCTCATCTATGGCTTTGATGACTATTTCAAAGAAGTCTATTAGGTTTAGGAGACATGATCTGCCTTTTACAAATCCGAACTGTGTGGGGTCCAGAGTTTGGAGATCTCCAATGTCTTTGTTTATGAGTTCCATGATGATACATTCCATGGCCTTGCAGACTAGGCCCGTCAGGCTAATGGGGCGAGAGTTCCTGGGGTTTGTTGTGACTCCCCCTTTGTGGAGGGGGATAACCATTGCGGTGCGCCATTCAATGGGCACAAAGCCTGAGGTAAGGCTATGATTGAACATGGTACTTAGGTGGGGTGCCAGTTCATTCTGTAGATCATGTAGAAGGCAGCCAGGGATGTTGTCAGGTCCCATGGATGCTGTGTTCTTGGCTTTGAAGAGTGAGGTTTTCACCTGTGCAGCCGTGATTACAGGAACTTTGCATTCTTCCGGTATAAAGATGGGCCCTTTAGGGGGTGAGAGGGGGGTAAAGTTAGCACTGAACCTATCTGCCAGGATGTTGGCAATATCAGTTGGTTCTGTATATTTAGTGTCATTGTGCTGTAACTCAGAGCAGATCTGAGTGTTGCCATTAAGATTCTTGACACAACTATAGAATGCTTTGTGCTTGTCTTTAGAATCAATGGCGATTTTGTTTTCATAACTAGCTTTGGAGGATTTTATGAGAGATCTCAGCTTCTTACTGAGGCTGACCAGGGAGTTCCTCCAGTCGTGGGATTTTACTCTTTTTTGCAACAGTTTCTTTCTTCTGTTGTAGAGTTTGTTTATCGCAGAAGACCACCAGATTGGCTTCCTTTTTTGGAGGATAGCATCTTGATTCTGTTAGGGATAGCACGATCCATGCACTCATTTAAGTGCTTATAAAGTGCATTTGTGTAGGATTCAGCAGTCGTACCTCTGTTGTCCATCTGCATGGGTGTCGTGAAGTTTACCACTTCTGTCTTAAGAAGCATGAAGTTGGCTTTGGAGAATTTTTTTACGGTTGTTTTCCTAATGGAGGGTGGGAGCTGGATGTGGATATCTAGGGTGATCAGCTTGTGGTCAGATCTAACCAACGAAGAGCTGACCTCTGGTGTGGAACACTGGTCACCCATGCTGGTGATGACCAGGTCTAGGATATTGCTGCCCCTGGTGGGGGTGTGGATAAGTTGATCCAAGGCATTGGAATTGATAATTTACAGAAAATGTTGAGCAAAAGAGTTGGTACACGAGTGGTTTTCCCAGTTAATGGTAGGGTAGTTGAAATTATCCATTATTAGAGTGTTGGGTTGTACCTTAATATTTTCCAGTGTATCAAGAAAAGACAAGTGGGAATCCTGGGGCATGGTGGGGGGGTCTGTAGCAAGCTACAATCTGGATTGTAGTTTTGTCCAGAGTTGGATAATCTCGGATGCATTATGCTGAGTAACTAGCTTGGAGTTGTGGATATCCTTAATGAATATGGACACGCCTCCACCTTTAGTGTTTCGGTCCGGGTTTGGTGGCCGGAAGGTGTGGTATGAATTATAGCCTGGTAATGCGGGGGTGCTCTCTGGAGCTTTGAACCAGGTCTCTGTCACTGCACATATGTCAGTGTTCTCCATTTTAAACAGTGCCTCAAGTGAGTGTATTTTGAGATCTAGACTTCTAGCATTGAGTAGCATTACCCTCAGATTTTGTTTGCTTGTACCTATTACAGCGGTGAATTTGTCATTTGAACCTTGCCTAAAAAAGGCACTATAGTGGTGGCAAGTGCCTTTGCCAGTATCCGGAATCTCAAAGGTGATAGGTGCAGGCCATCTCTGGCAAAGCAGCATGGTCTGTCGAGCATGTCATCCCAGGCAGACAGATACTGGATTCCCTCAAAATGACACCAGAAGTTTAGCCAATTGTTAAAGTCAATCATTTTGTCCTTGTACTCTGGTATCCTCAGCACTCTTTCCAGATCTATCCAAGGGTTTTGACATGGTTAACCACAAAATGCTTATAAATACCTTAAAGGCCTTCTCCTTAAACAACCATGCACTCCAATGGTTTCAGTCCTACCTGCAGGGCATTTAACAGGCAGTCCTATGGCAGGACAAGCTATCATTTCGCCTACCCATCACATTAGGAGTACCCCAGGGCTCAATACTAGGACTCCTTCTTTCCTCAATCTTTATCAACGACCTTCATTCAGTCATCCCAGATGATACCTGCATTCAATATGTGGATGACTCCACCTTGATTTGTTCTGACACCTCACCAGTTACTTTATTCACATTAACCCAAAATACCTTCAGTACAGTGGAAAAATGGCTCTCTAGTCAACATCTAATCCTAAACCCCAAGAAAACTAAGCTGCTCCTCTTTTCCTCCACATGCAGGACCCCCCCCCCTGCCATCCTTCAACATAACCGCTAACGATGGCACTATCATCTCCCTAGAAGCCCAAACTAAACTACTGGGTGTTATAGTTGATAACAACTTGAAGTTTGATGTGCATATCGATGAAACTATCAAAACCATTAATAAAAAAACTTGGGTCTCTTTACAGAATCAAACCTTTACTTACCCCACTTGCTAGAACTGCAATTGCTCATTCCCATCTACTATCAACTCTTCTCTATGCCTCACCTCTATTCTCTAACTTAAACAAAATAGATCTTAATAAACTATCATTCTGCTATAACCACATTGCCAGATTTGCTACTGGCACAGCCTACCAGACACACCACTGTCACAGCCTAAATCGTCTATGATGGCTTGAACTGCCTAGCCTACTGCAGTTCAACCAGCTAATAGTGACACATAAAGTCCTTTACCAATCAGAAAATACACCTGCACTAAAAAATATTATCAACCCCTACACCAGCACCTGGCCACTGCAATCATCCACCAGACTCCTAGTTCAAACATAAAAATCCAACTATTAAGCTGGGGACTCTCTGTTTGCCAACTCTGTTGGAAAAAAACATGGAACAGACTCCCAGCTGACTTGACCCTAGAACCCTCACTAACTCAATTCAAAAACAAACTCAAGAAATACTTCAAAACTCATTGGTTATGTCCTTGCACTAACCCCGACTAGTGGTCTCTCTATTACTTACGTGCCTTACCTTCAACTACTTCTAACTTTTTTCTACCACACCATTTCAGGAAGGGTCAATTGTATAACAGCTGTTCAATGTGTCTTAAACGTGAATGTAATGTATGCATACATAACTTTGAAAATAATGTTATGTTTTGTAAAGTGTTTTATAATAAGTTAGTATTATATGTGCTAAATGCTGATATTGCTTATGACTGTAATCTGCTTGAAACTAGCATTTGCTAAATGTTCAATGTGTATTATTATCTTGGAGCTTTTCTCCCTGGGCCTCGGCTGAAAATGGACATATATCCAGTTGGACTACCTGGTCAACAAATGTAAAATAAATAAATAAAATAAAATAAATTATTAACTCTCCAAGTGATGCAGCCATCCAACAGAAAGGCCTCACTGAGACCAATGACTGGTGTTGAAACCATGCCCTTAAGCTTAATGCAAAAAATGCTTTGTCATTCCCTTTGGAAAAAACTCAGTTTCCAATAATTACCACACCGATGGGAGCCCACTGAACACTGAAGGTGTTATAAGAGATCTGGGGACACAAGTTGACAGCAACCTCTCCTTCAGCCACCACATTGCCACTGTGGTCAGAAAGTCATTCTATGTGGCACATCTCATTACTAAGGGATTTCATCCAGGAAGAAAGACATCATCATCTCTCTCTCTACTCTTCCCTCATAAAGGCAATCACCCCATTTGGCATGTACCTCACTAGACACATGCAACAGCTGGAAAGGCCACAAAAGTACCTCACAAGGAGGATCCTAGGCCTTAAACAAATGTCCTACATGGACAGCCTCAAAAAAACTCCAGCTATTCCATGTCTCATATCATCTACTACGAGGTGATCTCTGCTTGAGTTACAAAGCCGTGTCTGACCCAGCTCTGTTAGAAATGCTACATCTAAAGAAATCCCAATCCCTCTGCACCACATGCTCCAGAGACCTCAAGCTCATTACCACAATCAACAGAACATGCTGGAGGGACAGGTTCATAACTCAGAGACTGCCCATGCTCTGGAATAGACTTCCCATATATGTCAAGCAGAACACCTCACTGGCCCTCTTCATGAGAAATCTTGATGAGTGGATGGGAAATAGAAAGTTCACCCCAGGGATCACTCCAGTGGCTCTGCTTGATAGAGGCACTGGGAACTAACGTCGTGTGGCTCGATGCCAGGGCACTTCTATGGCCTAGACTCATAAAGGCTCCAGGGCCATTAGCCTAGTACACACCTATGAACCTATAATATTCCCCTTGGGACATTTTGGAGATCAAACGTAAAGGAGACACTCTAAAAACATAAAAGAAACACATTGGGGCCTAAAATCCTCCCATATTCCTCTTCCATTCACTTTACAGATTACAGATTGACATAAACTTAGTCAAACCAATAACCTTAGTTTAGTTGAAAAACCAAACCAAACCTAAACCCTTTCACCAATTCTTGCATTACCACACTGTATGGATAGTCTTCCAGGAGCAAATCTAGCCTTCCATATTAATAGGGAATGATCTGGTCACTCAGCCACCCCCCCCCACCCCACAAAAAGGTTTTGATGATCTGATAATTGTTGGCTACATCTACCTCTTTCTCCAACAACCCTGCCACTCCATAAACTAAAATTTTCTACCTTTGCTAATCCCAGTGAATCCTGTCTCCATCACATGACAGCAATATGCTGACCCCCACACTGAGAACACACATGCGGGAACCCGTGTTACAAGTGCAGCACAATTTGGCCTTGCCTAAAAACCCCTCCACAGCATTTTGTACTGGACCTTCTGCTCTGTATAACATGGTCCTCATCCATGGAGCGAGATGCTGGCCCTCCCACTCGAAAGACTTCTCAACTTCCTTCAGCTTACAGAAATGCTGATATCAAAGTCAAGCATATCCCATCTGAAACCGCTGGGCTTCCTTAATAAGTAAAAAGATATGTAAGCAAGGGCAGAGCTTGATGTGGCCCTTTATTAAAATCACTGCCATCAGATACACAAAGCCCAGAACCCAGTTATTCCATGACCTGGGTCTTTACCTACCTACACCCATTTCTTTAATGCTGCCAGTGCAACTGTGAGGTTATTGACCCCAGGAGCCTCTGCCTCAGCCACTCCTTAAGTGCCATCAGCATCTATAACTCAAAGATCACCCCATCAAATCTTATCTTTCATCACCTGTGGAATATGTACAGTGATGAAAACAGCTTTACCTGTGGAGTCCTCACTTTGCATTGCCTTCCAACTAACTCTTGCAAAAGTCCTTCACTATTTTCCCATCTTATCTGGCACTACCACCCCAGGCAGGAGGGAGAATTCTCTGTCATCCATCATACTGCATGGATCATGACCATACCTAGGTCATCCTGCAACAATAGTTGATTCATAACCAACAATGACTTAACCTGGTAACTACCTATTGTCCGTGTGTGGCAGTTCTTATCCTGGGTGAGTGCAGTCAAGTACTCCCTATTTAATGGAAGTGCTGCTCTTCTTGCCTGCAGAATCCATCAGCAGGCACATCATTGTTGTGATAGAGACAACTGGCAGTGATTGAGTTGAATGCCATGGTAAGGGGCTGGTATGCTATAGGATTTCTTATTTAAATATATATATATATATATATATATATATATATATATATATATATATATATATATATATATATATATATCTAAAGAAAAATCTTTCAGGGTAAAAAGGCTTCATGGTTGTTCTGCAAGTTTCACTGGGTAGCTGGAGCATGGGGGCTCGATTAAAAATAAATAAATAAAGTTAATAGATATTAAAAAAAGCTAATATACAGTACTCTATTGCGGGTAGTAAGAAACACACACACAAACTATCTATATCTATATATATATATATATATATATATATATATATATATATATATATATATATATATATATATATTTATAGACATATAGATAGATAGGTGGCTAGATAAAAACACATGCAGTATTGGCACAGCATATATATGATAAAAATAATATATATATAGATATATATATATATATATATATATATATATATATATATATATATATATATATATATATATATATATATATATATAAAACAACACATACACAGCTACATGCACACTATTAACTAATAATTTAATATTTTCAAATACAGGAGTTACTTCATATTATGGGCATACAGAATGCTAAGTTATGGGCACTTTGCAGCAAACTTTTATATTCCTTTCATATAAAGAATTTTATTAATTAAGTAAATAATTGTCTGGTAGCAACAAATTAGTAATAGAATAGGGGTGGTGCAGTAAGAATTTTATGTGGGGCATATATTATGATTGTTGGAATTTGTATGTTTTTGCTGCATTTGGTTTGCTTATTTAGTTTTTAGTGCTCCATCTCAGACAGTAGAACATGCTTGAGTTCATTAAGCACTTTGGAGTGGGAGTTTGAGTAGTTTAGCATTTTGGATTGAGCTCTCAGATGTGATGAGGTGCTTGCTTTGATTAGCAGCTGTGCTTTTGTGTTATGTGAGTTATTATGGGGAAAATTTGGGGACTGACTGTGAGGAATCCAGTCAAATTTTGTTTTATGTTCTTGTGGAGCTTGTGCAAAGGTTAAGTGGTATTATATAATTATTTGGGGATGCTTTCTTGGGTGTCATGATTTAATAATACAGTTGTAATGTTAAGACCAACTTTTCTTAAGTTTGGACCACAGGCACCAGCCATGAGCTTTTTGCAGATGTGTGGCAGGGGGTCTGCTATGGGTGGTTATTTTATGGATAGCTGTTTTGCTGAAAGGTGGCCGGAAGTTGGTCCATGGAGAGGAGGTGGGGCATCAAGTTTCTAGAAATGTTTCCCATTTGAGTGGCAGTGTTAGTATAGAAAGACAGATTATGTGATAAGAGCATCATTTTCACTCATATAATATCACAGTGGTTCACACTCTCAAAAAATGTTCTTCTAGGTCCAGATGGGTCCACTCGGTCACCAGGCTATTAGTTTTACTGAGTCTGCAGATTTAGTTGTCATTTTCATGTGTTCATAACTCTGGTCATCTTAATCTTATAGCTGACAGTTTTTCCTGGTTTCAGTTTGTCAGGTTTTGCCTCTTGGCCATGCATTCAGATCCAAATGGTACCCCAGTTCCTCTGGGATTCTGGCTAATTGGAGAAGACTAGCATTATTATTTTTGGCAATTTTTTAGGCCAGCAACCCTGGTCCTGCTCAATGGGGAGTACAATTGTTGCTACATTTATGTTGGCTAGGTCTGCAACGAGGGATTCACATAAACCTCTCAGAGTAAACCTGGCAGCTTTGGGATGGTTGGAGCATTTATTTGGGCCTTCAGGCTATGTCAGAAAATTAGGTTGTGGGGAGGATACTTAAGGGCCTTGAGAACATGCAGGGGCCTTCCCAGGATTCCAGAAAACCTATTGGGAGACAACTGCTTCCCCTTATTATTCAAGAACTTTATAGGAGCTTTGGTGAATGTCATAGGTTCATAGGTAGGTACTATGCTATTGGCCCTAGGGCCTATATAAGCCTAGCCAAAAAGGTACCCTGGCTTTCGCCACCCAAGAAAATTATTTTCCTGTGCCCTTGTCGAGCAGAGCCCCAGAGGTGATCCACAGGGTGAATTTCCTATTTCCCATTCAATCATTAAGATTTTTCTTGAAGAGTGCTAATGAGAAGCTTTGTCTGATATAGATAGGTAGTTTGTTCCAGAGTATGGGAAGTCTCTGGGGCAGGAATCTATCCCTCCAGCATGTTCTGTTTATTGTGGTGACAAGGTTTAGGTCCCTAGAGCATGTAGCATGGAGGGATTGTGATTTCTTTAAGTGGAGCATGTCCAACAGCTCTGCATTTGACATAGCTTGGTATGTTAGGCAGAGATCGCCTTGGAGTAGGCAATATGCATTGGAGTAAAGCTGGAGTTTTTAGACACGGTCTGTGTAGGGCATCTGTTTGAGGCTGGCAATCCTCTTTGTGTTGTACATACCAAAAGGGGCGTTGTACTCTATAATGGGTCTAATGAGTGATGAGTAGAGGGGAACAATGGCCTCTTTTTTCCTTGATGAGAACCTTTTGTGATGAGGTGTGCCATGTAGAAGGATTTCCTGACTACTGTGGCGATGTGATTTTCAAAGGAGAGACTACTGTCCATCTGTGTCCCAAGGTCTCTTATCACACTTTTGGTGTTAAGTAGACTGCCATCTATGTGGTAGCTCACAGGTACAGAGTTTTTACCAAAGGGGATGACAGTGCACTTTTTGGCATTGAGCGTGAGGCCATGGCTTTGACACCAGGCATCTGTCTCAGTAAGGCCCTTTTGCAGGATGTCCACATCATTAGGAGTATCAATTATGGCTCTTAGTTTGCAGTCATCTGTGAACTTCATTAGCCAATGACCTTCTGTGTTAGCCTGTACTTCAGAAAAGTAGATACCAAACAGGAGAGGACCCAGGACTGAACCCTGTGGTACTCCACTTGTCACTGGTCTGAAGTCGGATTTGGAGTCTGCTACTTTCACAGTGTGGGTTCTGTCAGTGAGCCAGTTGGCAACCCATCTTGTGACATATGGATTTATACCTAGTTTAGTGAGTTTATCTATAATTCCAGAGTGGGGGATGGTGTTGAAAGCCTTGGCGAGATCTAGATGGGCTGTGTGAACCACCTTACC
>NC_056731.1:125163278-125165778 GCF_019279795.1 Protopterus annectens | reverse complement strand
ACCTATGGACAGTTCATTCTTTTGGTTTCCCCTGATCTAGATGGTTTTAATTTTGGGAATTATGATGTATGATTAAAACAAAAGAAGTCTTGCCCAGCATTGTGCTAGTTCACCTAAGGGAATTGATCTGGTTCAAGCCCCTAATATGTTGTTTTCCAGAATCTTATCTGATATGGACCACTTGTGGCAGCTATATCCAAAGGTAGCTTTCTTTTAATCCACCATCATCCCTAGACTGTACTGGAAGGATGCTAGAAGGTCTAAGATCATTGAGAGAGCAAGGCGTTTTGTCAACTACAGCGTCAAGTGGGCTCCTAGGCAGATTGGTTTCCAGGTGATTGAGCACAATAATATTGCCAGATTGGAGCTTGATTTCTCTGATTTGGATAATATTCATTTAAATAACATGAGTTTTGATTTGTTTAATTTGGATATGGTTGTTGCTATTCAAAAATTTTTCAAAGTTTAACTTGTTTTTTTCTTCTGTAACCCATAATTTATTTATGAGGCCATTGATTTAGGGGAACAGCATGGCGTGCCATTTTGGAGGTGGCCTAACAGCTTCACCCCCCCTTGTGTTCCTCCTTGTTCTTGTTCAATGGCCTTGGCTCTCCTCAATTTGAAACCAGATTTGACCAGTGACCCCATCAAGGGGTATGTAGCTTGTAAGTATGAGTTAAATGGGTTTGCCACCAGGTACAAGGTGGCCAGGAATACCCATCTGGTTTTCTCTGATGTGGCAGTCGGAACAGGCGGGTGTACGCCAACCAGCTTGAGCTGATGGTTTAATGGTATTTGTTATGTTGCATATGAATTACATATCGCATCACTATTGGTTGTCCTTGACTGTTACATAATAAAAGGTCACAAAGTCAATCTGGTGTGTTTTATGACTAGACTCAGTAAACAGCCTCTCTTGCTGATCTTTCTCCACAAGCAAGATTTGCAGCCTGCTCCTATCACTATTGCCATCACTCAGATATTGTACAAAGTAAGAAAAGCAGCATCAGACATTATATTCATTCCTTGTCCTTTCCTCTGTTGTATATCACATTCACTACTTGACAGTTGCTGCAGCTCAGGTGGTGTTGAGGCAAAGGCCTCAGAGTTCTCCCAGCTTTCGATCCTGAGGCCTCTATGATCAGCTGATCCACCATGCTCCTTTGCTTCTACCTGAATTGCAATGACTCTGCTTGGATAGCCATGCTGATATTTTCCCTTTACTCAGAACCCTGTGAAACAACTCTTCTGCCTGTGCAACTATCTCCTGCCGTCTCTGGGCAAGCTTCTCTGACATTTCATGCTGGAAAAATAAAACATGATGATCAGTGCACTAGCATACAACACAGCAAAATATTCCCTTCCATCTCCCTGCATTACCCACACTCTTTTCATACAGCTGCTCCACTTGCCCTACCATTCCTCAATAACTAAATGCTCTGCTTCTAAACGTTTTACCTCAGTATCAGAAAACAGTCCAATCAGCTGCATGCCCTTACCCTAATTCCAACCAGCTTTCCCTTGCAACAAGCATTAACCAATATGGAAATCACCCCCCCCCAACACACTGATATATAGGTTAGAGTGATGATAACAATCTGCTGGCCCACCTATCATTTGGAATACAGGCACCTCCATGCTTTCATTTTTATTTATACATGTATACAGTATAAATATATATATATATATATATATATATATATATATATATATATATATATATATATATATATATATATATATATATATATATATATATATATATACATACATACATATGCAGATACATACATTATATATATATATATATATATATATATATATATATATATATATATATATATATATATATATATATATATTTGGGTGTGTATTTAGATAGGAAACCAAACATCAAATCAATGCTAGAAACCAAACATAAAATCAATGCTAGAAACAAACATTGGTCAAAATGGAGGAAAACAAAAACGCTATAGACCAACAAACATTTAGACAACTAAGAAATGAAACTAACAAAGCTATAATATCTGACAAAAAAACTACTGCCTCCAACCCCAACAAGCCAGTCAAAACAAGCCACAGAAATTTTGGTCTAGTATCAAACTACTCCATCCAGAACAATCCACTACTCCAAACCCTCAAAATACTGAACACAAATCACCAATGAATATAGCTAATGCTTTTAACACCTTTTTCACTGATGCTATACAAACATTAGCTAGTCAACGATCACCTAACAACTTCACTCTACCTTCCAAAGAATCAACCTTACCTCCTACTTTTCATTTTCAACCCATCCCAACATCATATATTCTAACCCTTCTACAGAAACTGAAACCATGCTCCCCCTCAGCAGACCAACTACCTGCTGAATTCCTACAACAATCTGCCAAAGCTATTGCCTGTCCCATTTCTATCCTGATCAATAGAACTATTACTGAAAGTTAGATCCTCAGTTTATGGAAAATATCCCATATTATACAATGCCTCCTCTAAAATG